>NW_024870613.1:220217-225864 GCF_013358625.1 Macadamia integrifolia
GAGGTAAGCAAAGTTGGGTTCCTTGAATATTCACCATAACCAAGCATAAACCCTTGATTCGAGTAGGGTTTCTTGAGATCTTGTAAATCCCTTTGAAATGATGAATCTAAGGTTTGATAGATGATTTATATGTTGATCTTGAAGGATTTGAAGAGGTATTGACAAGGTTGGAGAAGCATTGTGGATTTGAAGTGATTTTGGGGTTTTGAAGGTGTTCTTGAGCAAAGAAGGTAAGATGGCTTCCCATCACTTGAATCTAACCTAGATCTAGGTTAGAACCATCTTATAAGACTTTGAAAGTGTGAAGAATGGGTTGGGAAAAACCCCCATTTGAATCCCCAAAGAATGGAGGAAGTTGGGAAGAAACAGCAGTTTTCCCGCCAAGACCGGTGGGTAGGACCGGTGGGCCATCTGGCCCGCCTGTGAGCACCCACCTGAGAGGGCAGGGCCTTCGGGCACAACCGGGGGGTCAGACCGGCGGGCCACCCTGCCCGTCGGTCTTAGCAGGGCCCCTGGCCCAACCGGCGGGCCAAACCGGTGGGCCAGACAGGTGGGCTGTCTGACCCACCTGAGAGGCCCCGAAGGTGATTCTTACGTCCGATTGGACCCAAATCGGACGTACGACCTTCCTTTAACGTTCTAAACATGATTTTGTCATCGGATCTCGTTAATTTTGATTTCAAAATGGTGAAATACTAACCCTGCTCAATCATGTTAGGTTCACCAAATCCTACGCTTCTCGCACCGGATCTCACCCATACCGAACGGGACTCCTTGTACACTACAGGTAAGTGGGGAGAGGACGTTTGGCCTTGTTTCAAGGCATTGTTTGACATTCATTTAATTGTATCTAGTCTAATCATGCCATCATGAAATTGCTATGTAGATTAGTCATCCTCACATTGTTATGCATGTGTGCTATGTTTACTTTCTAAATGCCAAGTGATGAGATGCTTATGCGATTGAATGTTGACATCATTGTGCATGATACATTGATAGATTAGATGCTGTAGTCGGCTTGAAAACGAGTGCATTGGTGGCCCGTGGTATGGGACGCGGATGCATTATGCAATCATACTATTATCATATAGGAGCATGCGATTTAGGATTTTCACCATCCCATGCTACGACTCTTCCCAACAGGGGTTAAGGTGTTGGGTTACCATTTGGGGGGAAGCAGTGGTCGCGGTTGTCGGGTCACTGTGACGGTTAGACATAACGCCCGACAGGTCAATAGGATAGTCGGCAACCCCGGTGGTACATTCAAGAGGGCCAATCGTACTGCTTTTAAATTGCTGGAGTCAGCACCTTTAATTTCAGTTATTTACTTTTCTGTTGAGAGCCGGTGGACGGCATTGTTTTTACTTTTCCGAGTACTCACGGTGGGCTTTCTCCGACAGCCCTATGGGCGTATCGCGGGATGGAGTTCGCGGCTCGTACCCGGAGTATACGCGCACTGTGGCTGTAGTAGCACTAAAACCAAAGACTTAGTAATGTTGCTTAGGTGGATGTGATTTAAAATGTATAGCATGGCATGTAGTGCATATGATGTGTTGTGATGTGTGGACTGTTGTGTGGTCCATCTTTCTACTTACTGAGCTAGTGAGCTCATCCCACGTGTGCACCCCCTTTTTAGATGATTTTGCAGGTCATACATCTGAGGAACAGGGGGTGGGTCCCACAGTCGAGTTTCCTGAAGAGGACTGGTGGACCCCTGAGGAGTTAGAGCACGGCGCTGACTGCTTGTGCGAGAGCTGTGCTGCGGGACAGCAGTTCTGAGGCCGAGCTGAGCTCCACCTTGGAGGCCGTGCTGAGCTCCACTTCTGAGGCCGAGCTGAGCTCTTCTATGTGATGCCGAGCTGGGCACAACCCTTGATGCCGAGCTGAGCTCCAGCCTTGATACCGAGCCGAGCTGTGTACTCTGATGGTTTTGCCGATTTCCTGTATATACTTGGTATTTGAATCATATTCTTTTTGTGTATATATCATGCCGTCGGGCCCAAATGTATATAATTATTGTATCACAATTCGGGTATCAAGTATATGGGATTTATTCACAGGTAAAACTTAGTCTTCCGCTGATCTGATGAACTTATGTTAGTGTGTGTATGCTGTGGTGGAATACAGTATCTGATGATCCTGGCAGGTTTGGGTTAATCGGTGTTAACTCGATCACCGCTCCGGTTCAGTGTGAACGGGGTGTGACAGTTAGTCTGCTTAATGATAAGGGTGGATAGGGTTTGATGCCCTTAGTCCACCCAATATCAAAAGCAGGAAAGTCATACAAATGGCTTGTGGAGAATATTCCCATAAGACATTCCATGTAATAAAGTCATGCTTTCCTTACTCTTTTTCCCACTAGGTGTCCTTCCTCCTGATTTTCTCGGGACTTCTCGAGACTTTACGTGACTCTGACGGATTGCCCCTAAGTCACATATTGGGATGTTTTCTTAAGGAGGGGGGACACCTTCTATCCAAAACCCACTTAGGAAAGCAATTCTTTACGACAAGAATATAATATAGGAACATTCCTTTTCAAGACTGTAAACAAATTCTACAGTTAGCTTGTGGTGCTCTTAGCTTCTTCATCTATTTTCTACGTGATGTGACATGTGGTGGATACAATAGAACCGACAAGGCTTCCTTGACAGGATCTATATACGCAAGGTAAGTGATCCTTTTGATACACCCATAGGTACGAGATCAAGGGGGTGACTTCCTTGCCCATTACTCGTGACTACACACGAGGTTAAGCAATTGGCCACCAGGTGGTGGAACTGTAAGTGATTGTGTGGAAAAGTGTAATGTAAGGTAACCACCATTTGATCTCAAAATGCCATAAAGTGCACGGACCTCCCTGAGGGTACTGGCAGAATTATGGACATCCTTGCCATTTGATGACGCATTCAATCTCAAAATGTTATAAAGTGCACGGACCTCCCTGAGGGTGATGGCACAAATACAACATCCTTTCCGTTTGACGATACCTTCCACTCTTGTACAGGAAGCGGGTATCATTTGCTCTCAGAGTACTCTCCATGACATGCGCTGACCTCCCCGAGGGTGCAGGCATGACAGGGAGTCCCTCGCCAAATGATTTCACTTCGAGCACAATGCATGATGCAGATAGAGAATACAATTATAAACATGGGGGTAGCCAAACACGTTTTTAAACAAATGTCGTGAAAAATTTTCTTGCATTTAAAGGTAGCATCTAGTGTCGGAAGCTTGACATTTATCCCCAGTGGAGTAGCCACTATGAGGGTAATGGCCAGAAATGGACTTATGCGCGTCGATTCTGTCCTCTCTCCTCTCTTTGGGTCTCTTTCGTGTGAGGGAGGGGGGTTCGTGTCATATGTGCTTACCCTGCAGCCCTCGCACCACCTTGTCACCCTCGAAGATATGTGGGGGCCTATTTCGCAAGTGTAAAATTCATCATTTGAGATGGGGGTTTGGTTATGCCCAATATGGGGATGGGGATCAGGATCATGCAAATGGGGTTTGGAGTCCCCACCTAGGGTTATGGGCCTAGGACCCGAGGGTGGGCCCGATTCTTGAGAAAAGGGCCTGAAAGTTGGTCTGGCCCAAAGATTTAGGATAAGTGTCAGGTTATAGAATTGGGAAGGTTTTAGGCACCCAATCTACCCGGTTTGAGCAGTCTTCTTACTAAATGCTTAAGAACGAACATTTTCCACAATTATTACTATTTCATTTGCAGGGCTAAGTTATCACACATACATACATGGACTGAATTTAACCTACTATATACATTAAGACAAGGTCTATATAAAGTCTACATGATGATAATTGGGTTGAGAAACTATACCTAAACTTAACCCCTATTTCGGGTCAAGAGGGGTGGACCCCTGATTAGTACCGGCTAGGACTATTTTTCGTGTTTCTCCTAGCTCAAGGGAAGATGGTCTTAACCTCCAACTTCCTTTCTTGAGAGATGTTGATTGTGATGGTATTTGGACTAGGTTCTAGTTAGGAACGGTTGCTTTCGAATTTGGATTCGGATAGAGCTTCGGCTAGGGAAGGTTATTTCCAGGCTTAGGATGAGGTGGCACTCCAGTAGAGCATCCGCTAGGGATAGGCTAGGGGAGGGCTAGACTAAAGTAGCACTCTAGCAGAGCTTCGGCTGGGGATAGGCTAGGGGAGGGCTAGGCTGAGGTGGCACTTCGGCAGAGCTTCTGCTGGGAATGGCTATTTCTGAAAAGATTCCAAGGGCACTCGGACAGGGCTTCCGCTAGGAACTACTATTTTTAAAAAAAAATAGATTGACCTAAAAATGGATTGAAGATCCTCAAAGCCCCGAAGAACACTTTGAAGATCCGAACAGAACTTCGGATCTTGACAACGATCTCTTTGTAGACCCGAAGAACCTCAAGGGGGTTTCTATTTCTGGTAAAATCCAAGAACACTCAAAGGAAGGGGCTGAAGAACACACTATTTTTGGCAAAATTTTGATTGAACTAAGAAATTGGATTGAAGATCTTCAAAGTCCCAAAGAACACTTCAAAGATTCAAATAAGATTTTGAATCTTGACTAAGATTGCTATGAAGACTCGAAAAAAATCAAGAGGGGGAGGGGAGGATAGAGCGCAGAGCTTCACTACCATGGAGAGAGACGAGATTGTTTTGTGTCTAAAATCCAAAGGAGGGGGTATTTATAGGTTTTCCAGACCAATGGGAAGGAAGGAGAATTTTTACCCAATGGACAGAAGAGGGTTCTTAGACTAAAATGGGTGAAGCGGGCTTCTATCCAATGGATAAAAGGGGTTCTTGGACTAAAATGGGTGAAACGAGCTTTTATCCAATGGGTAAAAGGGGGGTTTGGGGGAAAGAGAATTCTTAGTCAAAAAGTGGGATTTTGGTCTCAAGTCGGGTCAGTGGAAAAGCAATCCCGACCGTTACCGGTGGCATACAACATTGGGTCGAAGTGCATGGGGCATAATCAGTATAGGAGGGCACACAATGTGGGCAATGTCATAGGTGTGCGGTGCATGGCATGCGGGTAGTGGCATGAGTGGCATGGGTGTGTGGCATTATGGCATTGGTGCTCAGCACACAAGGCTGCCATAGCCATGTGCTGCTGCCTAAGTGTTGAGGCCATGGGTAGCAGCCATGTGCTACGGCCATGGGTAGCAACCATGTGCTGCAGCCATGGGCAACAACTAGCAAAGGGGCGCACCTAGGCAGAGGGGGCGCAAGCATGGGCCTGCGGTGGCATGGGCAAGTGCAAAGGGGGCACAGGCATGTGCCTGTGGAGGCACGGGCATGGGCCTACGGGGGGCAGGCATGGGCAGAGGGGCGTAGGTTGGCTAGCACACATGTGCTGTGACCAATGGGCAGTAGCCATGTGCTGCGGCCATGGGCAGTAGCCATGTGCTGCGGCCATGGGCAATAGCCATATGCTACGGTGTTGCTGCCCATGGTCGCAGCACATAGGCTGCAGCCATGGACAGCAGGCATGGGCCAGCGCGCGTGCGATGATGGATTTTTCCAATGACGATCACAAGAGATCCGTCGGTCCAATTTTGACATACCATATATCGTCGAAATCATACTTTCGAGCACTATCCATCCGTACGGTCATCTTGACTAGATTCCTTCGTATATAAAAGTCAAAATTGGACCCTCTTCT
>NW_024870614.1:0-11673 GCF_013358625.1 Macadamia integrifolia
GATGTTGTGGGGGTGGGGGTGTGAATAAAAAATCATTACCAAAGAAGAGAAGGAATATACAAAAAGCAAAACCCAACCATTACATAGGGGGAGAGGCCCAAGAATTTACAATAAGCCTATTTCTTAGGGATCATCACATCGGCCTGGAGACCCATAAATCTTAGATTTGACTTCAAAGATAATAGAGTTCCAAATCTGCTGAAAAGATCTAGACTTGGAGATCCACCTCTGAGGTTACACCCAAACCAGATAGGGGAGATAGCAGCACCAAAAGCTAATTTCCCCACCGAATCACAACAAGATTTCCCTGCAAAGGACATGTCAACCCCTATACATTCTCTCTCAAAGGGCAGAATTCTTCTTCTCCTAGGCCAACAGTTGGCCAGCAAACCATTCCAACTGTAGAAGAGAAGAGGCAGTCAAGAAATAGGTAATCCACATCTTTAAAGGCATTCCGGCATAGGCGGCATTAGGGGGAAATTGGAATCTAACAGTGGTGAGAAAAAGACTGTAGGAAGCAGCAAGTGAAAACCCTCCATACAGTGAAGCGAGGGATCGGCTCTTCAACCAGACCAAATTGTGCCAGAGTTTAATGCTACCTTGAGCCCTGATAAGGTCCCATGCCAACTTGGTACTGAAGAACCCAATGAGGAAGCAAACCAGAATACAATATCACCACTCCCAATAGGCCTTCTAGGGATGCTCAGCAAGGCACTCCAGATATCAGTCAAAAAGGGGGAGGGGGGAGGCCAACCATCCTGCCGAATAATATCTGAAACCACGTCTTGCCTACTGAATCCGGAACTATAGATAGCTCTATCTCCTACAGAGAGAAGAAGTACTCCATGCGGGTGCCAGTTTTTGAGCCAGAATCTAGTAGAAGTTCCATCATCGATATAAGATTTGAAAATCCAATAAGAAAGAAGTCTTGAGGTTCAAGATCTTCCTCCAGACCCAAGAAGCATCAGAGAAAGGAGCCATCCAAATGGAATCATTGGGCAAGGGGTGAAAGTAGACTCAGTCAACCCAAGGTCCCAAACACTCTTCTTCTTAGCCATTGACTTCCAAATCGGCTTAATAATACCAACATGATTGACATCTTTTATTCTTCTCAAGCCCAAGCCTCCTTCATCTTTAGGAAGACAAATGAGTCCCAACTACAGGGTGGAGAAATCTGGAGGTATTACCTCTTCCAAAGAAAGGCACACATGAGGGTTTCTAACTTTGAAATAGTGGACTGAGGAAGCCCAAAATGCTGGACCAGTAGATGTAAGAGAGCTGAATAACAGATCTGTTCTTATCAAGCAGATGTTGGAAGAATCTTGCATATTTTGAGCACCACAAAGCAAAGAGTTTAGATGGAATGCTATTTTAATGCCTTTTTGGTTTGTGCGCTTGTATATCTTGAGATTTTTTTAGGTTGAACCTCTAATAAAAATAAATATATAAATAAATAAATAAAAACTATAATGAGTAGAAGCAAAGGGTTTTCAAGGAAACAAAGTAATCTGGTTGTGTAAGTAAATTTCTTAATGGAGTATAAAAAAAAATAACAAGAAAAGATTAAAATTTCAGATCCAATTTGAAAGATTATAGCAGTCCTTGAACTCAAAGGGAAGCATGGAATCATCAACTACTCACAAACCTAGCATCAGAAATTTTTCAATAGAAAAATAATCATTTACTTCTACTCGTCAAAAAAAAATTGTTTTTACTAACTTCTAAAACGAAAGAGTCATTAAGTAATTTATAAGTCCCCCATATTTTGAGGTCTTACTCTGAGCAACTTAGCTCTATCCTAGCTTATTTATGGAAGAAGACTTACCCAAACAAGAAAGAAAGAATGTGCTAAAATAGAGACAAGATTTGGACCAAAACTAAACTATCAAAACAGACTAATGAATCGTGCAAAGAAAAATAGAACTCAAACAAAAAGATTGATACCAAACCCTTCATGATCTGAAACAAAAGGAACTCATATGCTTCATAGTAAGGCTCTAAATACAAGAAGCTTTACCTAGAGGCATAAGTCCCATGCCTCCAAAGGCTTGATTCCTTGCCTAAAACACAAACTAAGAACCATTGATTAAAAAAATAAAAAAGTTGTCAGTAGCTGCACCCTATGATACCTGGACCTTTCATTTTGCCCAAAGTACCCTTTCAGACACAATACAACATTTATAGAGGTATAGAACATCCCCCATTTCCATGCATATTTTCTTTTTATTTCGAATTTTGGGATTTGGTGATACAGATTGGTGTTTCATACCCTCCATTGCTCCCATACACATTGTAGTTTCTCGGTATGCTATGCTTAACGTTATGAGATACATTCACGACGTCATGGAGATCAAACCATGTAGTCATCCACCAAATATTTTAACCAGACATAAGCTTAAATCACAATGAGGAGATATAAAATTAAAAGGGTAGAAGAATCAAGACACCAACCTGACCACCACGATTCATTCGTTGGGCATTAGGAAAGACAATCTTCAGTTCCTGAAAGATAAGTGGGAATATGTTAGCAACCTGTATTCAAAACTAAAAGGATAAGCATGTAACAGTGGCAATGAAGCAACAGAAGGGGTGCAAAACTACCTTCACAAACTGAGTAAGAGGAGCACTAGGATTACGAGATGTTGTCAATAAAATTTTAGGATCCTTTTCTGTCACATTTGCATACTCATCATCGATGTTCGTTCTTGGAACTAAGCTCATGCAATACAAAGCAACAAGAACATGTCAGATATTATCTCAAAAAGGCTATTGTATAAACATAAGTACTGTAAAGACAAAGTAATGCTATGGGATTCTTCTAGCAAAGAGCACAGAAATCTTAATATGACAGAGATCAGAAGTAGAAATATTTTCGTTCTTTAATCTTTTCTTCTTTTTTTTTTCATTTTGCTTAAATGGACAGGTTTCCTCTTTATGCATAGTATATATCAGGGCATGTAAATCATGTGAGGCATTTCTCTATTTCATTAATACAACAAAATCTTGAACCATAACCACCCCCCTCCAAACAAAAAAAATGAAAAAAGAAAAAGGTAATTCTCGTTGTAAACATAGCAACTAATATATCTTTCCCATAACCCAAGTCCCCTTTTTCAATTTTTTATAATTTCAGTTATTATATAATAGGATATATAAATCATTCCGGAAGGCCAATAGAAGGGTTCTCCACCCCCCCCCCACCCCTTTCTTCCATCTGTTTATAGAGTGCATATCAGTAAAAGCTTCGTTACTTAGATAGTACAATATAAAAGGATGAAACTTTTCATGTTTATGAAAATAAATTCAGACAAAGACAACTCGATTGAACACTTCACAGCACTAAGGGGTCAAGCAACTCATAACATGCAATTCCAGTACTACATGGTTCAGAAAATTAACGTCTACAAGTGGTTTTCCAGCAGCATAATTATGGCTGACAAACTTATTTTCAAAATAAAACTTTCAAATAATAAATGCTTCAGTGCCAACATATAATAAAAGGGGAAGCCAGATATGATTTCCATCCTAGATGCTAATTATGGAATCATGTACAAATTTATAATAAACGAACCTGCTGTATTTTCATCCTCAAGATCAATCTCTTGACGCAATGCAGCCTCTTCATTTCTGAGCTCAGTCGGGATTGGTTTTCCCTCTGTAACACCAAAATCAGAGAAGCTCCATGAAATGCGTGACATGTGATATAAAAAAAGGTAGATACAATAGCAGGCATAGACAGATAAGAAAATATAATGAGAGGAGGGGAAAAATGTTTTCGAATGGTTACCTTCTAATGCTTCTTTAATCTTTCGCTTCTTCTCGTATAGCAAACGCTCTTTCCCTTCCAAGCTTTTACGGTAGAGGTATTCTCGCCTCAACCGAATATTTCTACGCAGCATACTCAGAGATCACCAAAGCTTCTCACACAACGAGCTCCAAACTCCTCTCCAACCACCGTTTAGGGCTAATTCACAGACTGAAATAAGAGTTTTTTCACCATTAATATCCAAACAAATTGATTAAGTATTCAAATAGTGAGGAAGTTTAGAGACTACCGCAGATGAACTAAACTTTGCTCCGACTGTGCGTTTCTTTAGGTAGAGCTCGAGCTTATGAGGAACCTTTCAGATGTGAAAGATAAAGCTTTGAAGGGAGACATAAGAGATTGGAGAATAAAACCCTAAGAAGTTGCAGGGCGAGTGAATAAGAGAGATTACCTTAACGACGCCCCTGTCGTAGGGCGGGAGAGAGGAAGACGAAAAGAGGGCTAGACGTAACAATCGGGGAGGTTTTGGGTTTAATAAGGGAGTGTTTGGCAGTTTTAGGCCCCCTTGATAACTCCTGTTTGGCAAATTCCGACTCAATTCAGAAAACAGACCCCGGCCCAAGTACCCTCGAATGGAACGACCCAAATTGGAAAAAAGGGTCGGGTCAGGAAAACAAATCTCTCCAAAACAGCTCGAAAGCCGACTTAAACCGACAAAAAGTAAGGGTGTCAAATCGGAACTGAAACCAATAACCGAATCCAGTTCCAAACTCAATACTCTGAACCGAATCCAATCCATTATATAATATGATTAAATCCTGGATCTGAAATAAATATTTATAATTCGGTTCTATTTGGATCTAGATTTATGCCAAGAATCGTTGGATCTAACTGAAATCGGATCAAATAACTTAATGTCACTTTTTCCTCTTTAACTAAAAGCTTGACGTGATTTATATGGAAACTCGACATAATTAATCACCTAAATGATAAATCATCTTATAGAGTTACAATTATAGTCCAATTGTAAAACCCTCTTTTTTTTTTTTTATTTAGTTTTTGTTGCCTTAGGACTCATGAACCATGAGTTAACTAATCTACTTAGTAACTCTTCAAGTTTGAAGTGTTCCGTTCTTTATCTTCCACAATTAGCATAGTAACAATTCTTTGTCTTGGACAAAACTGCAGTGGTTGAAAGCTTCTCTTCTTCCTTTTTCTCATGATTTCTCAACGGCTAATTGGTCGATTCTTCTTAACAACAGTACAGTAGGTCGGTTTTCCATCTCCTACAACGTTGCACTTGTTTGATTTTCAATCTCCAACAGCGTTGTAACTTTTTGTATAAGTTTTCTTATCTTTCTGATGTATATGTGTTTTTTTTTTTTTAACGGAGCTTGAAAATTATTGTTGTTTATCAATAGAAATGATGTTGGGACTCCTCATCCAATCTGCCACATTACAGATAATTGGGCGTTTGAGATAAATCTCAATGGGCCATTGAGCTAGGGCTCTTTGCCCTTGTTTATTACTTGTTCTTGAATAGGAACCATAACCAGATCGGAACCGGACAAGTCAGGTATGAGTACCAATTTTTAGAACCGAGATGGGACTTGGTCCGGTTCTGGATCACACTAACAGTCCTTGAAACCGAAATCAGATCCAGACCGAATACTTGGCTCCAGACCGATTGACACCCTTAATAAAAAGTAAAAAACCTTGTTTTGGATCCGGCTCCTCCATGGTGCGGAAGGGATGGCAACGCACGTCTGATAGCCTGAAGCATCCAGACATTGAACCCCAATAAATGGACACATGCCACCTCTACCACGCCAGGAGCCCCATCCCCTTCTTCCTCTCTCTGAGTTGAGAACTGTCAGAGAATGGAACAAGGTTGGGGCTGTGGCTAGAACTCTTGGCAGCTCAGGTGTCGTTTATGATGATGATGATAGAGTTCTTTGTTGGGTAGAACTCAGGGCCTCCAGGCCTTCAACCTCTTAAGGGTCCTTCGAAATCAGCTCACTTTTGCAAGTGAAATAATAAAAAAAATCATATTTAAAGAAATATTTCCTTTTTCTCTCTAATTCTATTATCTTATGAAATGACCAATCTCTTCCAATTTATGGCTTATTTGAATCGAAATCGAATTAAAATTGATGGCTACTAATTTGAGTGTTAGAACCATATATTAATGGGCCATTCTTTAAGCAGTTGAGTCAGCTGATTGATCCAAAATTTGTTCTGTTTTTGGATAACTAATGGTTCCCCACATCCTTTGGAGTGGAAATAGTCCTTACGGCCCCTCCATTAGCCGTTTCGACTCCAATGGGAGACCTAAGAAAAAAAAAAACAAGAATAATGTGAAGGAGATTCAAACCAAGTAAGATGCTTCGTGTGACGTTTTACCCACAACGAACAATATCCCTTTGATTGAGAGTATCCATGGAAGATTTTGTTTATATCGATATATAAATATTCAATCAGGAAGATTGTGTTTATATCGAATAGATAAAAATTTAATCAGGCTTGAATGGAAAGATATTATCAAAAAAAGGAAGGAAGAAAAAAAGAATCAACATGAGAAAGTTAAATGAATTTACCTTCACCTATTTTAGGCAACTCTTTTAGTTGTAAATAAGGTACAAGTTCCAAACATGGGGCCCTCTTTGTTTTAGCGACGGGTCCAGATCCTCTCCACAGAGCCCATGGATCATAGAGTGATCCCACAGCTGGGAGGAATTGGGCACACGTCTCAAGGTCGCCCCAGCTGTCAGATCACTCTATGGTCCATGGGCTCTATGGAGAGAAATCATATCCGGCACCCTAGCAAGTAGCATACATTGCATCCAGACTAATGAATCAGATACCCAGATGCACTTAACACCCCTATTCAATAATCTTCTATGTTTAGACAGTATTTACCTTCTAAGGAATTACTACCTTAAAAGGAGCTTGGTACCATATATATGTATCCTCTGTTCTACTTAGTACATACTCAGTTCAAGACTCACAACACCACCTGCTATTGCAACCTTGCATTCTTTTCTCCTCTTAAAAAGCTACTGTTGGGTTATCTTTGGCTTTATAATGGCTTCATCCAAACCCAATCTTGCATTATTTTCTCTTATTGTCCTACTTCTCTGCACCATTCTCATGGGTATGTATCTCTTTCTTGTTCTTAGATTGGGTTATTTACTTATGTCATTCTTTTTACTAAGGTCATCCATGGCTTCTTCTGTGATTTGGTTCTTCTTCTTCTTATATATAAAATCTGATTTGATTTTCTTTTGTTGCATTGTGTGGTTGTGTAATATAGGCATTCAAGGTGAAAATGATTCATGTGTGGGAGACTGTAAGAGCCTTCATGAGTGTGTGAAGAAATGTGATGCATGGGGTTATGATCCTAGTCTTGCTGAATGCTTTCCTAGGTGGGAAGCATCCATTGGTGACTGCTGCTGTAGAAAGACCTATTTTTGAATTTTGTTTGTAACAAATCCCCTGGAGAGGGAAACTTTTAAGATTGAAAACTGTTATCTTATGTGATAGAAAAAATAATTTATTAAAAAATAATAATAGTTTTTTTTTTTCTTTCTTTCTTTTTAATGAAAAATTAGGAGTTTCTTTATGATTGGCTGCCATTTTCTGTCTATTGGGTTTAAAACCCTGGAACTATAGGACTAAGATGTAGAAGGAAAATAGATTACTCTTGTATTTCATACTGTATTTTAAAAGTTCATTTCCAACAAGAGAAATTTTGCAGGGATTGATAAAGTGGTTATGATCCAGAAGTAAATGTTGCTTAGTTTACTCAGAAATTTATTTTAGGGAATTTATCTGAAAATTCATCACAAATTTATCTTAGTTTGAAGTAATCTATTACAAAGGTAATGTAAGAAGGAATCTACACTTTGCACCAATAATGGGTTGAAAAATGATATCATTCGTAAGGGCTCATATGGTCATAATAGAAGAAAGGAAATGTCAGTATAGGCCTCCACTGTTTATTACGTAATAAGGTTATGAAGGAATTTGTACAAGGGCAGCATACCAATCTAGCGTTTTTCTCATAAGTAATTTTTGTATTCATCAAACACAAAGTATTTTCAATTAAATATCATAGCCTTTTGCCGGTCTAAACGATCTAGAAACACATCTAACAATCTGAGACCTCTTCTACATCAGTTTGGGTTTACAAGACTACCTAAACAATGTTCTCTTTTTTTCGGTTCACCCCCTACCCCACCCTGACCATTGTTGCACAAATGTGTCACCTGAAAGGTTGTGGTGGAGAGACTGAGAGACGCCAACTTCATTGGAGAAGTCAGAGTCAGCTTCATCATAAATGATAAGAGATTTTCTATTTAAGGGTAAGGTACGCATTATGACAAGGTCTCATGAAACTATAAATTTTCTTCCCGAGGCTTTGAGGTGAATGGAACAGGTTCATTCTCGTATGTCCCTGGTCCAAGGATTTAGAATCTATTAAATGAAGAAAGAGGAAATTGATTATAAATCCACGAATCAAAAACGTTCTTGCACGTGAACCTGAACCACACTCGGCTTTGAGCTGCCAAAAGAGGCTTTTGTTCAGCCACGAGTAAAAGAGTAACAACTACAAATTTTATTATAAAGTCCAATTAGTGATTCTCTCTAAGGGATTGTTGCTGGAAGGAGGTTTTTCAATGAAAGTAGCTGCCATGTCCTGCACCATCCTATCAGCTAAAAATAAAGTTTCATTTGGGTTAGTTGAAACATTTTTAAGAGCTTATTATTTATTGTATGCCATATGTCCCAAGAGTGAACAGCATTAAATTGGGCTAGCTTTCTGCAATCTCTCTTACTGAAATCAAGAATCTCAAACCACGATTTAAACCACTCTGTAAAGTTATGGTAGGACACAGAAGATTGAATACAGAAAGGAGATCCAAACCAGGCTAACTTAAGGGCCGTTTGATTTTATTTTCAGAAACAGTTTTTCCATTTTTCTGTACTCAGAACAGAAAAACATCATATTTTCTGTTTGATTTTTTAGTTATGTTTCACCTATTTATAAAATAAAAATAAAAATAAAAATAAAAATTTATATTTATTTTTGTTCCTAGAAACAGGAATGAAGAAATACCTATTAATTGTTTTTCTGTTTCTTAAAACAAAAAGTGACTCAGAAAAATCGTGAAATCCAGGCCCAGTCCCGACTCCGGACTCCCGACTCCCGAATCCCGACGCCCTATCCTCTCTATCTCCTTGTAGCTCTCCACAAGCTACAACTCTCTCGCGAAGCTCGACGACCGTCTCTGCTCTCTCGCGAAGCTCGACGACCGTCTCTGCTCACTCGCGAAGCTCAACATTCTCTGCTCTCTTGCGAAGCTCGAAGTTTTCTTCTCTCGCAAAGCTCGGCGTCTCTCAGGTATCATTTCGAGCACTAATTCAGAGATCTGATTTCATCTCTGTAATGGAATGGAACCTGGATTGGATGCCGTTAGGGATTTGCATTGCAGTTTAATGAACACTCACATCTCTCACCTCTCTCTCTCTCTCTCTCTCTCTCTCACACACCTCTCGCTGCTCACGTTTTGTATCGTCGCTCGGTCTCGTCAATCTCACGAAGGAGAAAATCAGTGACTAGCGCGCTCTCGGTCTCTCTTGCTGTTCACGCTGGTACTCTGTCTTCGCACTTGGGTTTGATTGCTCTGTGCCGAAGCTCTGGGGTTGCATTGTCACCTGGTTAGGGCTTGTATCTAAGCCAGAAATTTGTTAGTTATTGAATCAAATCGTTGGCAGGTAAACCCTAAACGGACAGTCCTTGTTAGGGTTAGGTTTTTTATTTTTCTCTATAATATTTTGGGTGATTATATTGGTGATTCTGGTTCGATTTTGATGATTGTTATGATATTTTTGGTGATTAAATATTGGTGATTGGTGATTCTGGTTGGGTGATTATATTGGTATTTTGGGTGATTAAATTGACATTTGTTCTCTTGGTGATTTCCGTAATTTGTTATCTTGGTTACTGCTAGACTCTAGGAGTCTGTCGGACCATGTTTTTGGAGTTGAATGTTGCAATTCCAATCCAAAATCTTTGCCATAGAGTCGTTTTTTTGGCAGTGCATTTCATATGTTTGATAAAATGATGCAAAGCAAAGAGGAACAGCAGAGGGAGTTGAGAGCCCTCTCTTACCTCGTTCCTTCTATTCAGCCAATGTCTTATAAAAGCCATTATCAGGGCTTCTGGGTTGAAGATTCTTGGATTGGAAGCCTTGATATAGAGTAACGGCAGAGGGAGTTTGTAAAGTACTAAGGAGTTCTACAAGGTTGGACTTACACTCCCCAACTGTTTGATTAAAAGTCGTTGTGAATTCATGGACATTGGTAGTGAATAATGATTTGGCATTTTATTTGCATTTTACAGGCAATTCTTATCATTGCAGACGAAGATGGGAATTACTTGCAAGAAGCTTGGGAGCATATTTTGACATGTGTTTCACGGTTTGAGCATTTACATCTCTTGGGGGAGGGTATTCCTCCAGATGCTACATTTTTTGCAACTCCTCAGAGGCTCAAAATGAGGGAGAAAAATCAAGACAAGCCATATAAACAATCCTTCCTGTTCTGAAGAAAAAGGGACCTGGGCGAGTTCAATCTGGAGCTGCCAGAAGGGGTTCATATGAGATAGTGCTGGTGTTGGTGGCTGTGCCTCTGGAGTCAGAATGGCAGAATTCTGTTTGGCAGAATTTGTGATGTAATGCCTAGTAACTACCAAGATATCAATCCAAAATTGAAAGCTTCAAAAAAAGATTGGAGGGAAGACTAGAAAAGGAAAAAGTTAAAAACTCCATCAGCTCTTCGCAAAAGTTCTTGACTCAGAGAATAGTGTGTAGGGTGGGTATGGTATGTAAGAGATTGAGTTGATTAGGAACTGACCTGAACAAGTTGACTCATTGATTTACTTTGATCTTTATCCCTTGAGTACAAAATTGCATCCGTGGAAAGTGGAGATACAATCTCCAAAGGAAGTGGGGATAAAGATGATACTGCATTAGATGTGGCATCATAAGGAAAATCATTCTCAATCTGTATCGGCGGATCATCCACTTCATTACCACTTTCACTGCATCTGTTGCTGTAAATCGCTCGGTCACGAATATCTCCCGCTTGTGACACAGATGCATTTTCAATTTCATCAAATGTTTGTTGAGGTGTTACACCATGTGTGAAACTGAGAGAATGACTCCTCCAAGAACCTTTACTGCTCATCCGACCAAATGACCTTGACAGTTCTGGTCCAATGCCAACAATCCCATCACTGTAGTGGCTATCCAGAGAAGAGCTGCTATGAGTTACATGATTCTGGCGAGTTTTCATGGAGCTGTCATCATCAGGACCACTAGGCTTCATCCTCCTAATCATCAAGACTTCATTGCTCTAACTACAAGCACAAGTCAGAGAGGAGTAAGACAGATATCAATGTTGAGGATAAATATAGCAAATCAAATGGCTATATCGAAGGGAATGCCTATGATTCCAATTGATGGACTTTGATGTTTTGATTTTAATGACTTTATGTTAGTTGCTACCATTAATGATTTTATGTTAGTTGTTAGAGTATATGTTACGTAATAGAAAACTCTATGTTCTATTTACTTATGTGACATTTAAAAAGATATTCCCTATTGAATCTCTATCACATTGGGTTTTTTCATTTTAATCATGTATGATGTCTTCCCTTTTGTCAAAATTCTAATGGCATAACTGTAATTAATGATACATGCATAAGAAACCGTTTCTTAAAACAGAAAAATCAAACACTTTTTTGAGGTAAAAAAATTGTTTCTTGGAACAGAAACGAGAGAAACCGTTTCTGCTATTTTTAGACACAGAAACGATTGAAACAAAATCAAACGGCCCCTTAG
>NW_024870614.1:11918-68717 GCF_013358625.1 Macadamia integrifolia
GTCTTTCTGTTACCTTTCTTGGTTTTTATGGCATAAAGTTTGGCAAGATCATCTCCAGTGAGTCAGGTAAAGGCTCTCTTTCTTCTTGGCATGTCTAATGCTTTTATGGGTTTTAGGGTTTAAAACTTTTGGTGGACTTCAGTTTTGTTTTTTGAAATTTAGAAAACAAAACCTCTTCCCAGAAATTCATGTATCAATTATATTACAATAATTTATATTGTTGTGCATTAGAGATGAGGTGGGTAAGATAGTTCTAATCATGTCTCTTTTTCTCTCTTCAAAGAAATCAATTGTATTAAATATGCTAGTGTTTTTAAGAAAGTTAAAATCCAGAAAGATGACAAATGGCAGTATTGTATTTTTTTTTTTCGTAAAGTAATATAGTAGGCTTGGTACTACTACAATGATGACATGTGAAATTTTGTATTTATAATATATTTTATAGGTTGATTCTAAGGGTTTTGGGATTGATTCTTGTTAATTCCAATTTGATTTGGATTTGGATTGATATTGGCAGCTACTAATTTGATCTTTGATTCTGTGTTTAAAATCGATTATAAGGTTTATAGGACTAGATCGTGGGTCTTAAGATTTGAGGACGATTCTAGGGTTCTTTTTATCTGATTTTGATTCGATTGGATCAAAATTTATAGGAATCAGTCCCAAGGATGTAGGGGACGGTATCAGTATCGGTCTTTGTCGATGCCGATTCTATACCGATCTAGATCGGATGGGATCGGTGGGTATCGGTCTATTTTACCCTTATTTTTATAAAAAGTACTACTTTTTACCTATTTTACCCCTGAAACGATCCGGATAACCGATCCAGATCGAGGATCAGTCTCAGCCGATACGACCGATCCCAGACCAATACTTGAAACCATGATCAATTCGATCTCCAATTCTAAGTTTAAAATCCCTAGTTGATTTGGCTAGTTTGGATCAATCCCAATTCTGATCATTATAGAATGGCATATCTAGGATTTTGGGGATTAGGCTATTGGTTTTTAGAATTTAGTGTCAATTCTAGCATTTTTGTGATTGATTCGGATATGATCCAGACTAGAATCATTAGGGACCAATTTATTCTTTGATTTTGAGTTAAAATTCTGGTATTAGCCGATCTGGATTAGAATTGGTCATGAACTATTCAACTCCGGAATTTTTAGAATGGTCAATTTAGAATTAGAATCACTAGAGGGATTGTTTTGATACTCAATTTCGAGTTTAAAATCATTGGTTGAATAAACCAATTTCGATCCAAATCGACCATAGTAATACCTATCCAGACTGTTTCAGAATGACTGATTATAAGGCTTTTGTGATTGATTTGATCCATTTCCGATTTTGGTCACTTTGATCTAGATTTTATCTAGTATTAGGCCAAATTGAAATCAAAGTTCAATTTCAATTTAGACCAATTCAGTTTTTATTGAGTTGACTTAATGGCCTCTTGTAAGTAATATGTTCTCTTTTAGTAATTTTTTTAAGTTGTTATAAGGTCTTTTATGGTTTCGATTCTCTTGATCTGGTTAAATTCAATTTTTTACCGATTTGATAAAAACTCAAATTGATAAAAGTTCGTTTCACGTTTCTCTTGATTAGTCTAACCCGCTTGGATTGGAAATGGACACCTTTACTCAAAGCAATAGACCCAATCACCCAATGGTTAGTATAATTTTTTTTTTTTCAATCTCACGTTGGACTTTAGAGGGACAAGGAATTGAGATTTGAGATTCCAAACGTAGTGGTGGGTCTATTTGAGGATAAAATTACATTTCTACCATTTTTAAACAATTTTTCATAAGAAGTGGTGCAGCAACTTTTAAGTTTTTATTGGGAATATAAACACATGAAATTACCTTTTGAATCTTCTTGAACCAATCATTTCTTTCACACTATAAGACTTTTTAGGTAACTAAAAGTGGGTTACAAGCCTTTTGTAACCTACCTAGGTTACAACTAGACAAACCCAAAAGAAATTGTGGATGAGAAGCTTCCAAACAGGCTAAAACTGAAAATATTAACTCATGCGAGTCCCTCATTCAAAAAAAAAAAACAAATCAACAGGATATCAGTCGGTACTATTAGAACTAACCAATTTTGTATCTTCCTAGAAAGTTACATCATAGTTGAGTGCCAGATGAACTCAGACTTTTTTTTATAAAACCAACAATAAATAAAGCCAAAGCACATGCAAATATTGAATAATAAGAGCAGAGAAGCATACGGGTCTCATCATGACCAAGTTCATAGAATTAGTGATTTCAAAGATGTTACCAACTTAAGTGAAACAATCATATGAGATATTGAAAGGAAAGGAGAACAAATAAAATAAGGTTTCCAGGATAAAGAATGTGTTAGAATTGTTCTACCTGGAAAATGGGAAATAGAGAGCAGTAGGAACGACAATCAGACGTGAGTTACCTGCTCTTCTGAGATTTCATCTACTCCTTCGTCCTATTTTTCTAGAGAACGCCATGAACAACCAGAAAGGAGTTGTGTAGTAGAAAAGGAAAGAAAAAAATAACATAAAACATTGTCATGACTGATGAGCATAGCTTGCTCAAGTGTTCTTGATCTTGAAGAGTTGGCTTTCATAACTAAAGGATTCAGTAAAGAAGAGACCATCTTCCCCACTGCTCTACTATCAAAGAAAGTACCAGAGAAATCAAATCCCATAGAAATCTTCTACACCAATGCCATCCAATGGTAGTGCTTAGCCTACACAGCGCATGCTTTTATTTAAATAAGAAAAACACTTGAATTGGATGGGAGGAAGGTCAATTTCAGCTACAAAGGGTTTGGCTCATGAAACCACCTGGGAAGAGAGGTGTGTGAGTGACAGAAAGAAAGGGGTATGCGAGGTGGTTCAAAGAGAGAAAGAGAGGTTCCCCATTGTCCCCATTGTATATTCAAACGCCGAACCATGGATCTGCAACCTCGAATAGGCTTCAGAAGACGATCTCAAGTCCTAGCATAGGGTTAGGATATGCCAATTTTGTTAATGAGAATTACAACACTCCTAAGACCTTCGATGGGTTCCTGAATCCATCGGATCCCTTCAGAAAGGTATGTTTTACCGTCGGAAATCCGCCAGAGGAGCTAAACCTGCACAGGGACAGAAGGCAGAGGCCCAGAGGTGTCTCCGGGGTTAGTCCTCCGACGCCCAAGTTAGAGACCAGCAGAATAGTATTTTCACAAGAGTAATGGTGTGAGTGTTGACCTACCTCTCCCCTCCTTTCGGGCCCTCTCTTATAGTGCTTAGGGTTAGGGTTTCTTTTGGGAGTCCCCCCTTGGGTCTGCCTTTTTCCCTTCCCGAGTCCTACTCGAATACGCGATATTCCCCTTGTGGGGAATATTCCCTATTCGGGTATCTTCTCCTTACGTGGTTTACGTGGTTAGAATTCTTGCGACCTCTATCAGGTGGGTGACACGTGTCCTTCCTTTGGATACCACGTGTTCTTACCTTACAGGGTGATTAATTGGGTTGTATCATAGCCCCCTTACTTCCACTAGGAAGCTCTTTCAGTGGAAGTAACTTCCTTCCTCTTTTGTGTTCCCCTTCAGCCTTCGGTCACGGCCTTCGTCTTGAAACCAAGACCTCCGATCAGGTCCACAGCCTTAGCCAAAGCCCCAACCAAGGTTTTGACCTTCGGTCAGGTTTACTCGGCCTTAGAAAAACCCCCAACCGAGGCAGTGACCTTCGGTCAGGTCTGCTCAACCTTAGCCCAAAGCCCTAACCAAGGTTTTGACCTTCGGTTAGGTCTGCTCGGCCTTAGCTAGAGCCCCCAACCGAGGTTTTGACCTTCGGTCAGGTCTGCTCGGCCCTAGCTAAAGCCCCCAACTGAGGTTTTGACATTCAGTCAGGTTCGCTCGACCGGGACCGGAGCCCCCAACCTAGTCGGTGACCTTCGGTCCGATCTACTCGGCCTTAGCCAGAGCCCCAACCTAGGCAGTGACCTTCCGTCAGGTCTGTTTGACCTTAGGCCAGAGCCCTAACGTAGGTTTTAACCTTCGGTCAGGTCCACTCGACCTTGTCCAGAGCCCCAAACCGAGGTTTTGACCTTCGGTCAGGTCCGCTTGGCCCTAGCCAGAGCCCCCAATCGAGGTTTTGACCTTCGGTCGTGTCTCTGGCTCGAGCAACATGTCACTTATGTCTTACCTAAAGTGCCTTGGGAATCAACATTGATGACCTGTCGGGGTCATTAATGGCCTCGAGTAGTCAGATCGTCATTACCTTGCCTATATAAAGTGACACCCCCTCATTTTAGTCACTTTTCCCAGAGCCATCAACCTTTGGTCTAGCACTCTTTCCTTCATCTTCGATTTTCCTCATCCATCGTAATCAATAATTCCATATCTAGCTCATTCGGTAGTAGGCCCTCGTCCTCTGAGGGGACCGTCTCTAACCCGAGGCATCACAGTCCCGGACGTGTTTGAGGCATGTCCTCGGGTTCATCCTCAGAGTCCCATTCGTCTCGTGTTTCCTCCTCCATTGCTACACCTTGTGGATCGGCAGGTGGTCCGAGCGTGGAAGATATTATGGAAGGGGTTCTTGAAACCCAAGCCCAGACGAATGAGTCTCTTCCTGGAGAGGCTAGGGACATAGTATCTACTATGTTCGAGGTAGAGCTCGATGAGCTTAGGGTGTCCTGTAGTATCCCAAGTGAATTCGACCTTTGGCTCCCAAGGCCCATCGACAGGGCCAGTTATAGGAGCCTAGGTGAACTCTACTTCTACCAAGATTCCTTCAAGGCAGGGGTCTAGCTTCCACTACACCCTTTCTTCAGCCAAGTGTTTCAGTACTATGGCATCTGCCCAGCCCAGCTGACTCCAAATGGGTGGTGGATAATCCTTAGTTTCATAGTGTACTTCTGTTGGATTTAGAGGCCCATCTCCCTTCCTCTTTTTCTTAATTGTCTATCCCTCAGAGGCAGTAAAGGGGACTCAGGCTAGTATTACTTCGGCCCTCGGAAGGACATTAGGTTGTTGAATGGGTATCCTTCTTCGATCCACGACTGGAAGCACAAGTATTTCTTTGTGAGATCGTCCAAGGGTTTCCCCATTGGCAACGTCTGGGACATTCCCGACCTGAAGGATGTTAATTCCACGCCAGCCCTCTTTGGAGTGGACGCAGAGTCCCTGGCATTGGCAAAACTCAAGCCCCGGAGTCCACCAGTCGAGTTCGATAGTCTTCAGTCGGATGCCATCCTTTTCGGTTCGGGCTTAGCCCGGGTGAGTTAGGGTCATCCGATTCCATTCCTGCTTCGTCTCCTTCTGGGTAATGCTAACCTTTATTTCTCCTATGCAGTGTAACTCTTCAGGGTGGATGTTAGAGCGACAGCAGCCGCGAGGCAAGCACAGGAGAAGGAGGCCTGCGTGAGAGAGGCCCGAGCGACGGAGCAGTAGCAGAGGTAGAAACAAAAGCAAAAGGATAAAAGGAGGGTTCCAGCTTCTGAGCCGACCGATCCTTCTTCTAAGTGGAAGAGGGGTCTTGCACGGGACCCTACAGAAGGTACCATTCAGGCCCTCGCCGCTCAAGACTGAGATGCCTCTGCCTCGACTGAGCCTCTGTCAAACATTCATTTACAGAGTCCAGTGCCGAACCAAGGCAGGTGTGAACGTGGCTTCATCCCCGACTGGTCCGTGAAGGAGGATGACACTTTCACCGTTGGAAGGGTGTCTCGGGAACTAATGCTGAAGGGGAACCTTTCGAGGGATGTTTTCGATGCCCAAAAGCAAGGAACCTCAACCATGGTTACCAGCACATGCTTCTACATGGCAGGGGTAAGATTCCTTCAGTCTTCGGCTTTCAGGTTTCCTTCTCGATCGCTCTTTTTTTTATAAATGTTTCAGGCCCAGAACCAACTTGCCCAACTGATCAACCGAGTTGAGGCCATGGCTCGGGACTTGGAGAGATCTGAGCTGGAGAAGGTGAGCCTGGAGAACAAGCACTATGTTCTACTTGAGAAGGTAGAGCATCTGGAGACTGAGCTCCTTCGGATTCGCCAGGAGCATGATTAGGAACTCTCGGAGCTTAGATCTCAAATATCTGCGAGGCTTCAAGTAGCCGAAGCCCGAGGGGTTGAAATGTACAAGGCTTTCGAAGACTTCTATGAAGAAGTTAAGCAAGCTGCTGCTCCCAGATACACGATGGTCTCGATCGAGGTCCGTGACTGGGTTCTCAAGCATTATCCAGAGGTGTCTTTCGAGGATAGTGGCCTTGTTTTCGAGGATGAAGGCAGAGTTGCTTCGGCCCTTACCCCTGTGGCTACTCAGGTGACCGAGCTCTAGGAGAGTGGTGATACGGAGGAGGTTCAGAGGCCCCATGAAGTCCCCCTTACTCCTGGTCACGATGGTTCAGATCGAGATGTCCATGGTGCCATCGATGGCGAAGCTGTTCTCCCTACCGAAGCCCTTTGATGAACGAAATACCTTTGGGTCTCGTTTTTGTATCTTTTGAACTTAGGCCTTCAGGCCTCCATGTAATTTATGCCTTTGGCTTCTTCGATGAATGAAACGCCTTTCTTTTTTCAGATTCCTTCGTGCCTTTTTATTATCATCACTATTTTTTGTTGATTTAACGACAATTAACTCCGAGCACGGACTGTCACAGGGCTTCGGCTTCACAGGTAAGGGTAGGAAAGCCAAAGCCCTTATGCAAGTGATTCAGTAAAATCTTAATTACAAGGTGGGAGCATAAGGCCGAAGCTCCTAAGCAAGTCATCATTTCCTTCATGACCGAAGGATGAGGGGCATTGTTGGCAGCCACCTAGAGTAGTCCTTTGGTTGGGCTATTTTGGCTTTGTCCGAGCATTCCATCTAGGGATCCCTTCGGTCAGGTTTGCTCAACCTTGGCGTGAGCTTCCCGATCGAAGGGGGGACCTTGGTCCTATGCCCGATTTTGGCCTGAGCTCCCAACCAAGGGGGGTACCCCTTCGGTCAGGTCATCTCGGCTTCGGCTTGAGCCCCCAACCGAAGGTTATACGTTTCATAGCCATTATTTGGGAAATTGCCATGAACCAGCTTATATGAAATAAAAATCCTCTGGAGAGCTTGAGATGGAGAATCACAACTTGAAGGTTCTTAAGAATTAAAAAGATGACTAATTCAAAAGAATAACCAAGTAAATGTAAATGTGCTTTACTACCACTGCTAGGCATGTTACTACTGGTAGAATTTTCTCAAGTTCTTTGAGTTCCACGATCGAGGTACCATTTTTCCCCCCGTAGTCTCCAAGTGATAGGACCCCAGTCGTATTATCCTTGAGACTCTGTAAGGCCCTTCCCATTTGGA
Organism: Macadamia integrifolia; assembly: GCF_013358625.1. NCBI lineage: Eukaryota > Viridiplantae > Streptophyta > Magnoliopsida > Proteales > Proteaceae > Macadamia > Macadamia integrifolia. Next base: position 19,218 of record NW_024870614.1, read on the forward strand.
GCTAGCTTCCCTTGATGCTTTGGGTCTGATATCTCCGTCCTTCTTAGGACGAGGTCACCCACTCTGAACTCGTTCCTTCGGATCTTTGCATTATAATGTCTCGTAACCCTTTGCTGGTAGGCTGCAATCCTTTCTCTTGACACTTCTCGCACTTCATCCAGGAGGTCCAGATTTGCTCGAAGCCCTTTGTCATTTTGCTTTTTCATCGTAATACTGAACCCGATGGATCATGGCTCCTACTTCCACCGAGAGCACAACTTCGGTACCGTAAGTTAAAATGAAGGGTGTTTTCCCGGTGGCGGATCTCTCAATTGTGCGGTAGGCCCAGAGGATGTTGAGTAACTCTTCTGCCCATAATGCCTTGGCATCATCCAGTCTCTTCGTTATTCCTTGGAGAAGTGTACGATTGGTTACCTCCGTCAATCCGTTGGTTGATTGGTAACCAACGGATGTTTTCCTGTGGTTAATGCCAAGGGCCTCACAAAATAAGTCAAAAGTTAGATTGGTGAAGTAAGTTCCATTGTCCGTTACTACCATTCGGGGGATTCCGAATCGATAGACCACCACTCTCTCGAAGAAGCCCCTTACGTTCTTTTCGGTAATCGTCGCCAGAGCTTCGGCTTCTGCCCACTTTGTGAAGTAGTCTACTGCTACCACAACAAACTTTCTTTACCTCGTCACCAGGGGGAACGGGCCTAGGATATCCATTCTCCACATGGAAAATGGTACCGGGCTTGACAGGGAGAAAATCTTAGTAGAGTGCTGCCGATGGAGAGGGGCGAACATCTGGCACTAAACGCACTTCCTAACAAACTCTTCTACATCCCTCCTCATGGTCGGCTAGAATAGGCTCTGCCTCGGCACTTTGTGGGCCAAGGCCCGGGCTTCAAGATGTTGGTCACATGTCCCTTCATGTACTTCTTGAAGTGCGTATTCAGCGTCGACAAGGTTCAGGAATTTGAGGTAAGGTGTGGTAAACCCTATCTTATACAGCATCTCATCTTTTAGCATGAAGCGTGCTGACCGCATTCATATCTTCCTTGCCTTGTCCCTATCTTTGGGGAGTACACCTTCTTTTAAGTACCTGATTATGGCATCCATCCAGCTAGGTCCATTCTCGCCAACAGGTAACACCTCTTGGGGTCTTTCGGTACTTAGTTGGGGTAACACTTCAAAATACACCGATCGTCCAAGGTCCGTGAAGTCAGAGGTGGCCAACTGTGACAGTGCATCTGCACTGGTATTCTCTTCTTGTGGCACCTGCCTTACCTTAAACTCCTTGAAGGCTGTTATTCTCTCTCGCACTAACTTTAAGTACTCACCCATCCTTTGTTCTTTGGCTTCGTAGTCTCCATTCCCCCTGTCGTACCACGAGTTGGGAATCACTGTGTACCACTAACTCCTGTACCATCAAAACCCGTGCTAGATTAATTCTGGCTATTAGCGCTTCGTACTCTGCTTTATTGTTGGAGGTATCGAAGTAGAACCATATGGAATACTTGATCCTGAAACCTTCGGGGCTGACCAGTGTGATCCCTACATCGCTTCCCGTGCTGTTGGAGGCACCATCCACATACAATGTCCAGGTCTTTTCTGCCTGAGCCTCAAAAAACTCCTGGGGATCATCGGGGAGCGTTGTCTCGGCTATGAAGTCTGCTAGGGCCTATGCTTTTATTACGGATCTCGATTTGTACTGGATGTCAAATTCTCCCAACTCTATGGCCCAATTTACCAGGTGGCCAGACATATCCGGCCTCTGCGGTATCTTCTTCAGGGGTTGGTCTGTGAGCACCATACCATGTGTGATTGAAAATAGGGCCTCAGCTTTCTTGCCGCTGTTACCAGGGCATACTCCACTTTCTCCGTCTTTCTGTATCTTGTTTCGGTATCCAGTAGGGTTCGGATAATGTAATATATTGGTCATTGTTGCCTTCCTTCTTCCTTCATCAGTACCACACTTACCGCCACTGTTGATATAGCTAGGTACAACTACAAGGTATCCTCGACGTATGGCTTCGTCACTAGCGGGGGTGTGGCCAAGTACTCCTTCAGTTGTTCAAAGGACTTTTTGCATTCCTCTGTCCATTCGAACTTTTTGGATCTCTTTAAGGCTTTGAAGAAAGAGAGGCACTTGTCAGCTGACCAAGACATGAACCATCCTAGGGCGGCGACCCTGCCTGTTAGCTCCTGGACTTGCTTTACATTCTGTGTTGACCTTATATCTCGAATGGCCTGTATTTTCACCGGATTGGCTTCAATTTCCCTCTCCAAAACAATAAAGCCAAGGAACTTTCCGATGCTACTCCGAATGCACACTTTGTTGGGTTCAGCTTCATACCGTACTGCCTCAGCACCTAGAATACCTTTTCTAAGTCTCAAATATGGTGTTCTACCTTCAGGATTTTCACAACCATGTCATCTACGTATACTTCCATGGTTTTTCCGATCATCCCCTTGAAGATCTTATTCACCAACCTTTGATAGGTGGTCCCTATGTTTTTTAGCTCAAAGGGCATGACTTCATAGCAGTACAACCCCCCTCGATCACGAAGGATGTCTTCGGGACATCGGCCTCAGACATTTTGATCTGATTGTACCCCGAGTACGCGTCCATGAAGCTCAACGCCTCGTGTCTTGCTGTGGCATCGATGAGGAGGTCTATTTTTGGTAGGGGATAGCTGTCTTTTGGGCAGGCCTTGTTCAGATCAATGAAGCCGATGCAGATCCTCCATTTTCCATTTGCCTTCGGGACCATCACCACATTGGATATCCACTTCGGGTATTGGATTTCATGGATGAACTAGGCCTTTAGCAACTTCTCTACCTCTTCATCTATCTTTTGCTACCTTTCGGAGGCGAAGGTCCTCTTCTTCTGCTGTACCAGCTTCTTAGTCGGGTTGACACTCAGATGATGCTCTATTACTTCTCGGTCTATTCCAGGCATGTCTAAGGCTGACCAGGCAAAGACGTTGAAATTGTCTCAGAGGAATGAGATTAGTTTTTCTCATTGTTTCCTTGGCATTGTAGCCCCACTTGGAATTAGAGAGTGTTATCCCCCTCTTCGGCTTCAACTTGTATCAGCTCCTCAGCCGGTTCCCCCCTTTGATAACTGGTGTCATCGAGCAGACCTTCTATCAAGAGCGCCTCACCCACCTTTTCTTTTCCCCATAAGGTGGTGGCATAGCACCTCTGGGATGCCTCCTGATCGCCTTGACATTCACCGACACCGTTCTTGGTTGGAAACTTCATCTTGAGGTGTGGTGTGGAGATGACAACCTTTAGCAGGTTTAAACCAACTCTCCCTAGTATGGCGTTGTATGCCGAAGTAATGCCTACTACTAAGAAGTTGATCATGACTATTACCTGGCGGTCTTCAATGCCAGCTCTTATTGGCAACTCAACCGATCCCTTAACTTTGACCGGGGCACCTAAGAACCCTTGCAACGGGTGTCAACCTTCTTCAACTTTCCCTCATCCAGGCCCATCTTCCAAAAAGCTTCAAGGAACAGGATATCAGTTGAACTGCCGTTATCCACCAAGATTCTTTTTACCCTGCAATCGGCTATGGTCATGGTGATTACTGGGGCATCGTCGTGTGGCGTGTGCACCCCTTCCAGGTCATCATCCGAGAAGAAAATAATCATCCCCGTCTTCACCTTTTTGTTCGACCATTCAGCCACATGCATGCTTCGCTCATAGGCTTTTGCTTTCCTGGTTGAGGTTGAACTTTCTCCAGTGGCTAGGCCTCCACAAATTGTCGCTATAACCCTTGTTGGGCTTTTATGATCGTCCTGAAGGTGATGGTCGGCTTCCTCGGGTGTTCGGTCCCTTTGCTGTTCCTGATTGCCTCTGTAGGCTGGCCTCCTCCTTTTATGGCGGCCTCTGTCATCTCTTTGACGGTTGTCCCTGCAGTCATTATCGTCTTGGGCATCCTCCTTTTCACGGTCTACAAATCGGCCTAGATACCCTCTTCGAATCATTCCTTCTATTTCCCCCTTCAAGTGCCAACAATCTTCAGTGTCGTGGCCATGGTCCCTATGGAAGTGGCAATATTTGTCCATATTACATCTCTTAGGGTTTCGTCCCATCTTCCCTGGCCACTTCATGGCTCTGGCATTTGGGGGGTCCTTTATCTGCATTAGCACATCCGTTCGTTTCTGATTCAGGGGAGCGTATTTCTTAAACTTTTTTGGTGGACTGGGTGCCCGACCACGTTCAGACTTTCATCGTTTGCCCTCTTCAGAAGGTTTGTCGTCGCCTCTTGAGATCCTTTTCCTCCTCGTCTTCTTCTCAGCTTCTTCATCGGCTTGAAGGGTTTCTTCCATCTAGATGTACTTATCGCACCGAGCCCTCAACTCTGCTAGGTTCCTTGGTGTATGCTTTGTCAAAGACCTTTTTAGCTCTTTATCCTTGATGGCTCCCAGCAGGACTGTGAACTCTTCTTTCGAGTCCAAACCTCTGATCGTGATCTTCTCTTGCTAGAAGCACTTCATTTAGTTTCACAATGATTCTCCTTCATGTTGTTTTATGTTGGTCAGGTTCAACGTGGTCTTCTGAAGGGGTTGACTACTGGAGAGTCCCTTCACGAAGTAGTAACTCAAATCGCTGAAGCTGTGGATCGATTTCTTCAGTAAGAGATTATACCATAACCTTACCGCTCCTTCGAACGTCAAAGGCAGGGCTCGACACATGATGTTTTTTGAGACTTGGTGGAACTGCATCGCAACCTTAAAGCCTTCCAAATGATTGACGGGGTCTTCAGACCCGTCATAGGTATCATATTTGGGCATACGAAAACCAATCAGAAGCAGTCATGACTTCATCAGCTAAAGCCGTGTCATTGGTGAGGTCCGGTTTGCGAGTTCCCTTCTAGTTTTCTACTGCCTTCCAAATCTCGTCCTTCAGGTCTAGGATCATCTGCTTCAACCCTGAGTCAAGTAACTGTTTGTCCCCTTGATGCGGTTCTTCATGCCCAGCCCCTGTGACGCACCGTGTTCTTTCTTTGGGCATGGGGCTTTCCCTCATTGCTCGGTTTCAAGGATTTCGGCCAGACCTTATCGATCCTGAGCTACTCCGATCCTCATCTTGAGGTCGCTCTAGCTGGACATGGGAGCCTCACACTGCTCCACCGGTCTTATGAGAGACGGCTTTGGAGACCTCTTTCATTGTCTCGGTCATTCGGTCATACTTCTCCTGAAGGGCGTCGAACTGCTCCCTCGTCACATATTCTTACGCCCTAGGAGGGGGTGGAGGATCACTATCCCTACACACTAGATGTTTGGCCAAGCACTGGTCCCTCACTGAACCTTCCCGATCACTGTTTCCCCATTCTTCCCTGATGTCCGTTGAGGGAGGGAGCCCTTCCGAAGGTTCTCCCTCATTCATATTTATATTCGGCGCTACTTTTGTTTTTTTACGATTGTAGGTTCTCCCCACCATTACTATCGTTCCCACAAACAGTGCCAATCCATTACCACCGAAAATCAGTCAAAGGAGCTAAACCTGCACAGGGACAGAAGGCAAAGGCCCGAAGGTATCTCCGGGGTTAGTCCTCCGACGCCCAAGTTAGAGACCGACGGAATAGTGTTTTCACAAGAGTAATGGTGTGAGTGTTGACCTACCTCTCCCCTCCTTTCGGGCCCTCACTTATAGTGCTTAGTGTCTAGGGTTTCTTTTGGGAGTCCCCCTCGGGTCCGCCTTTTTCCCTTCTCGAGTCCTACTCGGATACGCGCTATTCCCCTTGTGGGGAATATTCCCTATTTGGGTATCTTCTCCTCACGTGGTTTACGTGGTTAGAATTCTTGCAACCTCTATCAGGTAGCCGACACGTGTTCTTACCTTACAGGGTGATTAATGGGGTCGTATCAGTATGGCTCTCTGTCTCTCAGTCGTTGCACCTCCGGATGACTGTGGCTATTCTCGTCTACACCCAGTGATGCAAAATTCAAAATTCAAAATTCAAAATTCTAATGGGCAGTGCTCCTTCTAATGGTAAGAAAAAGGGGGCGATTCTGACTGACGTCACTGATGGTCACTTTTTGAGAGATTTTTCTTCCACATGGCTAGAAAAAATCACCTAGCCATTTAAAAAAGAGAAGGATCCAGAGAATCGAATCGAGAAACTGGTCTATTTGTATTATAATCGACTGACACCGAATCCACCGATCCTAATTACTGTAGATTTAATCCGAATCGGATCAATCAATTCCTAATTGTTTTTCTTTGCCTTTTCAGTTTGATTGGATCGATTCCTCAACAGATTCATTTTCACCCAATATTGCTTAGAATCTGTTGGATTGAACCAAGTCGTTTCAAGCCGATTAAAATCCAATCCAGATCGGAATCAACCAGACCCATTAAAATTTTTGAAACCCTACTTAAGGCTTTTTTTTTTTTTTTTTTTTTTTTTTTTTTTTTGTAAATAAACCTGCTTAAGTTGGGTATTTGGAATTTTGGATTGATCTCTTCACAACATGTCTAGGCTTATCATAAATGGCTGAAAAATATTTTTTTTTCATAAAAATAAGGTATTAGGTATTGGACTCGACCAATCAATTGTATTAGGTTGGATCAGATCGAAATGCACTCAAAATACTAATACTTTAGGCTTTTTTCGTTACCATCCCTTGTACCTTTACCACTGTTATGGTATCTGTATTGGGCACGGTTACCTAAAAGTGTCATAAAAGGAAATGGTAACTCTATTTTTTAAATAAAAATATTATATATGACATAGTGGTATCGTAGGATCCACCCTAATCGAGAAAATGGACCAATATGCATGTGACAAGTAGCAAAAATAAAATGAAAAAAAGGATTTTGTCCAGGAATGTAGCACCTATGCCTAAGCTCAATATGGGATTAAATGACCACAGACCCCCAAGGCAAACCCCTCCCTACTGATGCTTCCTTGTGCGCTCTCATTGGTCCCTGTGCTAATGCAAGGACCGCACTCCCAGACAGAAGTCTCCCCCACCTCCAAAAAAAATAATTTTTATTCTTAAAAAAAAATCCCTTGATTCAAGAATTGGGTTGCAATCAGCTAAGGCCAATCATGGCTCTGGCTAATCTAGCTGGACCAGCTTAGCTGACCCTCTTCCAAATTCTAAGGTTAGACGTTAGGGCATATTTCATCCAATTGTGGCCGATTCCTAACTAGGGACAAATCTGAAATTCTATTCAGCTCTTTAAAACCTTTCTTACAATGTATTGGTACTTGTTATATTATTTAATTCTATAAAATATTAGTGGCATCATAGAATTCAACGATGTTGCGTATTTGGACTAGTATATCCTTGTTCACCCCAAAAAAAAAATACAGTATATCCTTTCTCAACAAATCAACACATATAAGAAATGGCAAAAAAAATATATTTCATATTCTTCAATTTTTCCCCCCTTTTGAAACGTTTGGTTACAACAGAAGTGAAGTGAAATTAATTTTGAGTCTCTGACCCATGTAGTAAGGCTCTGTACGAACGACGAACCTTCCAGCCTCAATACGAACTTTGTTCAGTTAGCGAAATTGAACTCCACGACTCCAGGAAGAGTTACAGAGCCCTCTACTCAAGCCCATGAACAACTAACCACATGTCATGGCATTCCAAGTAGCTGTATTTTTCTCAGGCATTTCATCAAACATTCGAGCCATCAGAATTGCTCCATTTTGGCGAGAATGTGCCAATGATCACTCCCATTTCCATACCTTTGGCATTTATAAAGACAAGAATCCATTCACCCAAGTCTAGACAACCCGATTTGACATAAGTAGGCAAACAATACAGAAGCCAGATGCACCATTGGGTTCAATCCCTTCCAAGACTATTCAATCAAACAACATCAACGCCTCATTTGAGCAAAAAAATTGTGCATACCCACTTACCATCGTAGTCTAAACTATCAATTTTTTCTTAGGAGTTTCTTCAAACAAATATTGGGCATCTCTAGTATTAGATTATATCACATGGCTCCTCACCAAAGCCGTTATCCAACAAACACATCTAAATCAAGTAATGTGGGCATGAATTTGTTTACCTGACAATAATGTGTTACAATTAAAGATGAGAAGATAAGAGAAAAATGATTTAAACATTTAGTAGTAAGTATAGTTAGAGCGAGAAGAGACGCCTTTATTTGCTGCGTACAAAATCTGTACCAAATGACATTCACAATTCCAACCCTAAACTGAAACCTCCCCTCCATAATGAGTCGATTGGAAGAGCATTCAGAGTGGATTTCTCTAGCAAACAGTGTTCCATAATTTGCATAAAAATGTTTATTCTCTTACCATCACTCCCAGAACTGAGGCAGTTTAGGAAGGTAGTTTAAGATCGAATACTCATAGTGGGTTGCAATCAATTATACCGTTTCATGGGAGAAGACGACAAGGTCTTTGGATTGACAATGGCGGCATTTTTTGGTGTGCCATTTCATGTGGAATGAATGGACAACAAAAATATATGAGGCACGAATGAGGTGAGTCTCCTTCGAGCTTCTTCAGAGAAAGCCAACAAGAGGTACGAGCGAGGTGAGAATGAGGGCATGAGAGTCAGGTTTTTATTATATTTTAGTTTTTGGTCGGGAAATTAGAGGGAAAATGTTAATGTATATATAAAATAAATTTCACATGTAAAATATATTCCCCCCTTACAACCAAACACTTAAAATTATTCCTATGCAAAAAAAAAAAAAAAAAAAAAAAAGCTTTACACAAAAAATTGCATTCCCCTTGCAACCAAACAAAGCCAAAAGGCAACAATGTTTCTTTTTTGATATGAAATATTAGTGACATTTTAGGATCCACTAGGGATAGAATTTAGATCAGTACCCTCACCGGCATGTCAACAGTCGGCACATGCAACAAGTGACCAAAATTTTAAATTGTTCAGTTTTTTTTCCCTTTACAAGGCGAAGGTGTTTCTTACTTATATTTATTAATTTTTCTGATGGTACTAATGGCTAGGGGTGTCAATCGATCTGGCCTAGCCGGGCCTGGTGGGTCTATGTTCTTGGACCATGACCTATCTATTTAAAGAATGAGTGTCTCGATCGGTGTCGTGTTAGGCTCGGATGGGTTCCGGACTTTAATTAGACTAATCGAGCTCTAATCGGGCCTTAAACGGGGTAATGTACCAATAAAACCTTAAACGAGCCTTAAATGGTTTTTTACTTTTCTTGAATGTAAGATACTTTAATTGATTTTGTACACTCATAAAAGATAATACACTTAATTATAGTCAATAATTGATACAAATAATAATATATACCCTATTCTATCCTCAAAAAATCAAAATGCCTATATAAACGGTTGGGCTAAACGTGTCGATCCGAGTCGGGCTTGTAAACAGGTTAGGCTGGTCGGGAGGCCCATCGGGTTTACCCCTTGCATCATGTACTACCTATTTATAAATGGGTCGGGCTTAGGCCCAGCATGTTTATTAATTGGGCCAGTCAAAGTCGGACCATAAACATGTTAGGCTCAAAAAGGCCTACCGGTGTGGGCCTGTAATTGGCACCCTTACAAATGGCGTCATAAGCCCAACTGAGCATAGTAGTCTACCCATGGATCTGATCCCTATGTCCTTGAGATCCAACTCTAAATCATAACATTCTTGTTGTTTGGACTCGTATCCATAATGGGCTATAACTTCAATAGTCAGGTAATCTTTGAGACTATTTAGCTGTTGGGGCAGAAAAATTTCATCAAAAAATCATTAATCATACAAAGATATTAAAAAATTGGCATTAATAAGAATTAAAATTGCACAAACCCTATACCCATATCAAGACTTAAATCTCAACTCATGTGGAAATGCACTCAAACAAGTTGAACCCTTCAACCTTGAATCTCCCGCAGAAGTAAAGTAATAGTTATGTTTTTATACTTAGTCCTCACAAACACGATTGTGATGAGGTCATTTCACAAAATAGGTATAAGACTTTATCTCACTCGTGATTAGATTTTGACATCACAGTTTCTGTGGGCTAGAATTTCCATTCCAGGTCTTTTTATGAAGTGAAAATAAATTGCTCTGTGGTGAATGGAGAAGCTTCAACATTGGGACTATGATTATAGTCATGCTGTCAATTGATAGGTAATTGTTTAGATCACAACTTTTTAATTTTTATATTTTATACAACAACAATCATAACCTTAACCCAACTAAATGGGTTCGGTTACATAGATCCGATATAGTCTAGAATAATAGTAGATATAAGAATAAAAGAAGTTCAAAAAGGAATCAAAATGAGGTAAAATAAGAAGTCACAGCAGTAGTCAAAGTGGCATCACGGGAACCTTCCTACAAGGGTTCAGCTACATAGGTCCGTGTCCTTTGCATAACTCTATCCACGATTATATTAGAAACAAGTCATACCATAGTTCATATCTTTTCTTACCACTTCATCCATAGTCATTTTAGGTATACCCCTACTTTCTGGCTCCATCTGAATGAATCTGGTGGTTGTTCTTTACTGGGGCATCAATGGGTCTCTGTTGAACATGACCATACCACCTCGACCAGCTCTCACAGAGCTTATCATGCATTGGTGCAACCCCCAAAATCTTTTCTAATATAATCATTCCTTACCCTATCTCTCTTGTTCTTGCCGCACATCCTTCTCAACATCCTCATCTGCGCTACACCCAATTATTCAAGTTACTAACTAACACTATGCCCCGTATGTCATAGTTGGTCGTATTATTGTTCTATAGAATTTTCATATTCTATCTCAAGGTCTCAACCATATATATCACCATATATTAAATCTCTCTCTCTCTCTCTCTCTCTCTCTCTCTCTCTCTCTCTCTCTCTCTCTCAATTAGTATATATGAATGAAAATATGTCATCTTACTAATAATTACAACGACAACAACAACAACAACAACAACATCCAAAACCTTATCCCCACTTAATGAAGTTGGTTACATGGAGATTCCAAGCAAAGACGAGTAAGAGGATCCATGCAAAAAGATTGACGGGTTATGGCTAATTATAATAAGTGTTGGCGGTTAACATGATGCACTACTACAAATCAACCATAGGCTTATAGTGGCATTTATAACAAGGTATGACTGTTTACTTGACGTACCATATAGATCGGTCAAGCCAAAATGTCCTACATGCATTACGTTCATCACCAAGATAATGCATCACCCAACCTACTTTTATGAAAGGAGGAATGAGATAACGAATTCTTGACAGCCCCGCTAAGCACGAGATTAATAACTCGAACACACAACTCCGCATTGAAAATTATATAAGCAACCCACAATTCGAGACAAAAGTATTTGTGAATAGCAGTTCGGTGCACCAACATAAGCCCACCACCACAAGCAAACCAATTGCAACTCAAACGCAAAATAAAACTCTTCAAATGTTACCATCTATGGACCTTTCATAATTTTCTTCAAGATGTTAATAGCCAGTTTCAAAATAGATCGTACTGAGACCTAATGAATATTTTTCTCCTGACATAACAACTAACCTCTTTAACCTCTTTGTTAGAGAAGTCATGGTTTATCTCTTGTGTTTACCCACGATTGCTGATTTGTTTCCTATTGTGGGTCTATATCTTGTTTCCTGTTTATTTTAAGATACTATGGTTAATTATTGCACCTATATGGAAAAATCACAGTATTATAAAATGTAGTATATTTTTTGGATACCATATGTCTATGTTTAAAAAAGTTGAAAGACGTAACCCTCCAAATCCCCAACCCTTTTCCATTCACAATTGAAGATCAAAGTAGAAAATCTTAGAACCCTAGCCCTTGCCCCCTTCTTCTTCTCCGTCTCTGTTTCCAATCCATTGTAGAGGCAAAGGGAGCTTACAAGTCTTCATCTAAAGGTATTGAGCCCCTATCGCCTTCCTCTTCTCTGTCTCCATTCTTGATTGATTGCAATAGTGATTTCTCTCTAGATATTGAGTCCTCTGCCTCCTTCCACTTTGCAAATTTAAGATGTAGAGTTAAGTTAGGAAAAAAGAATTAAACCCCATTTGCTTATATATACACAAAAAAATATCTTCCTCTCTCTCTTTCTCTCACATTTTATTGATATTGCCTATTCGACGTAAAGGAGAAAGGCAGAATATTACGAAAGATGTATGTGATAGTTATTTACTTTCTCTGAACAAACTGTTAGACGTATAGTGATGTGGCAGTGGCAATACAAGTTATGTACGTATGTAAAGGTGTTGTCATTGTTGGCAACATTCTGATGCTGATGTTGTAGGAGAACCTGTACAAAGACCTGATCTGGTCTCAAAGAATTTAACTCTTTTTTTTTTTTAATATGACACAACTTTTCAACCTTAGTATATGTGTATATGTTAGCAAATTTTGAATATATATCAATAGAATTACCACATAACAGATGGGGCCATATGGGGAAAATATAATTGAAAAAAAATTCCAATCCTTTTCTGTGGCTCGGATCCGAACCGCTCCATATCATGGCCTACCTTTTGTAAATATCCGTTTTCCCGCCAAACGCCCAAAGGTTCACCAAGTAGGCACGGTACTAATTAACTAACTAAACGCGGATAAAGTTGTAAACAGGCATCATTCATGCGTGGTAATAAGGATGCCAATCAGTTGGTTCGGTTCGGTTTGACTTCATTGGTTTTGGTGTGAAAATGGGTGAATCTGCAACCAAATCAATAAAAGAAGATTCGTATCCTATCATTTTTTGTTTCGGTCGATTTTGGTGTGGTTTGATTTTGGTTTTATTTCATAATAGCCTAATCAGAAGCCGATCCAATATTTGGTTCGATTCAGATTGGTTTGTGTCGGGTTGGTCCGGTTTCACCGGTTTGGTGCGGAAGCGGAATCGTCCGTGGTGGCATTAGCGTTGTTTCTCTTCGCCATTACGGAAGTGATATTGGGTTGATAACTGATGAAGAAGAAATCATAACAAGTTCAGAACTGCTCCCTCGTTTTCTTACTCAGAAATCTTAAATTCTAGCTCACCACTCTACTCTCTACTGATCTAAAACAGGAACCCGAAAAATCAGAAATCCAAAATGGCCGACAACGAAGAACTCCAAGAGGAGCCATGGGAGGAACGAACCCTCAATCTCCTCCACGACTCCAATATCGACCAAGGTCTCACTCTTCTCTCTTTTTGTTTGTTTATGTGTTTTTATTCTCAGTAGAAACCCACTGTGAGAGAAACCCATTGCTTCTGGGTTCTTTCTTATTAGTGGTTTCTTCCAGTGTTGCTTATGGGTTTTGTGATTGATAGATTCTTTTCATTTTACAGAGCTTTCTGCGACGAAATCCCGCAAAAGGGGACGAAAGAAACACAGTATGAAATGGATGAAAACCCCAATGGCCATCCCTGAAGTCATTGTGGAGCTTCAAGAGCAAGAACTTCGAGAGACCGCTCTTAGATGCCTCAGTTCATTCCTCGTAGAGGTTTTCTTCTTCCTCAGTCTTGTTTTACATCTATTATGACTGAGTTCTTGGGAGTCTTCTGTTTTGTGGTCTCTGATTTTGGGAGCCCTCTGGATAATCTCTAACCGAATGTGTCTGAAAAAAATGAAAATTCTGCATTGAGGCTTCTTGATTCGTGTTGTTCTTCTACTCTATATGTCAGTTTCAGGGTTTCTTGGCTTGTCCTCTCTGTTGTCATATATTGGGTTATACCCATTTTCATTGCAAGGATCAGATGTTGATATATCACGATTCATCAAACTCTGTCTAGGCTTTTCACTGGAATTTCTTGTACATGTGCTTTGTTTGTAGCCTTTTACTAACTTCAATTGTTGGAGATTTAATTATTTAGGGTTCCTTCATCCAAACTTTTACTTCATTCATGATTTGATGGTCCACGTATTGATTTTCTTCCTAAATTGGGATTTGGGGGAGGGGCAATTCATATGTTTTGGTTTTTTGTTGGTTTCTCTTTATTGCCTTAATTAGTTCAATTTAATTGGTGACTCTTTATTTCGTTCATTCTTTTTTCTTTTTTTTTTTAAGGATTAGGCTTCAGTGAACACTAGGCATGTTGTAAATTGAGCTATCTTAATTGGGTTTTGCTTGGAAGGTGATTTAGGTCTTTTGATTAGTTTTTTGTGTGGAACGGGCTTCTGATGGTTTGGGTTCATTCGGAGGCAGAAAAGGGAAGAAGATCCAGAAAACTACAGCAGAACCGGATACTTCTTGTACAACTCTTGTGGCACAGTGGCCATATTGTTGCAGGTTATTTGTAATGAGACTCTTGTTTTTATTTGTTAAGTAAATCAAGATAAGGACTTACGAGGGGTTCATGTCCTTTGAAATAGGAGGTGATCATGTTCTATGGAAAGATGATGGATGGTAGTCTCAATGTTAGATCTGCCAAGCGGCTTGCTAATGTTCTTACCCTACTTCAGGTGTGAAAATTGTTTGTCTTGTTTACCATGTTTACTTTCTTTATCTCTCATCTTACATCCACTAGTTTCTATATTACAGAGTATTGCTGCTAATCCTGAAACAAGGCAGAACTTTGTAAATTGTGAGTCTAGTTCAGGGCTTTATTTTTACAAGTGCAATATTTAGCTTCCATATTTTTCCCACATTTGGATTTATGTAATGTATTTCATTTTTCACAATTATTGTAGCTTGTTTTCCCAACTACCTAATTCTTTTAGTACTCTTTGAGACCCAATTGGAGGTATATGAGATTGTCCGAGCGATGGCACTGTCTGTTGTTGGCATCTTATGCCAGGTAAATGATTTTGTGGTGCTTCAATTATCTGGTGGAGATCCCTAAAATAAATTGTAGTTAAGTAGTTTTCCACTGTTTTTCTCCTTTTCATTTGAAGGCTAGAGAACCGAAGATCATTCAGTGGGCAATCAAAAATGATATGGTGGAAGTATGTCGGGTTTCAATACAGATTGGGAATGAATTATCCAAAGTGGTATGGCTTTCTTACCATGGTATTCGAGGATTTTTTTTTTTTGGTCTCTATTTTCTGTCCAGTGATTCTACCAACATTGGAACCTAGTTTAATAAGGTTATAAACTTATGATGTCTTTTTCCAATTGGAAAATTGACAAAGTTTGTCATGGACACAAGTATGACATGCTGAAATTATTTTATAGTTACCAAATCTTGTTGGACTGGTTCAACTGAGCACCCAATATACAAGTATTTACTGCAATTTTTGTTTACACAGATTGCAATGCACATTCTTGAAGCCATACTACAAGATTGGTCAGGCATATCTTACATTTGTAGTCCAACCCGTGATAAACTTCTTAAAGGATTAATGGAAACGTTGGCACGTCTGGTACATCTAACTTTTTAAAGTTCTCCCATAAATTATTCTGTTGCAAAGCAGTTTTTGAGTGCAAAGCTTCTAGTCTAATTGTACTTTATATTTTACTGTTTTGACCAAGGTTGCTTATTTGGCTGAGGATCAAGATTTTTCTCCACGACTTCTTTTTCACATTCTGAGATGCTCTTTTCTTCTCTGTCGGCATAGGAGGTGACCTACTCTAGTGATGGATTGAATTGAATTTTGAGCTTAAGTTCTGTTTTTCTGCTAACCACAAAATGCACACAACAAACAAGGAAGAAAAAGGTTTTATCTTCTTACTTTCTTGTATTTTCAGCTTCTTTTTTAGGCTTATTAATATAATTTGTGCTGAAACTAGGACCTGCTACTGGATAACTCCTTGCTAAATGTAACTAACATTATTTGCTTTCTCTTCTTTTTTTTCCCCCCGAGTGGCATAAGGGGCGTGGTTATTTTCTTTGTTCCAACTTTTTTATGTAGTATTTTCTGTTATGGTGCACGTACTCAAGTTCAGCCAATAAATAGTTTCACTTTTTTTGGCTATCATAAAAACCGTGAAGCAACAGCATAGTCATGGTAGCAGTTCACATACACGAGGTTTTTTTGAATTTATGCTACAATCTTGAAAATTGCACCCGTCCTCACTCCATGTACATGGGGCCCTTTTCTCATTTGTGTTCTTTTTCATTAGATATTCCAATTACAAGTGAATCATGTCAAACTGTTTAACACTTCTACCTAGGAACCTTAACAAAATCTTTTGTGGTTGATGCCACTTGATTCTCTGACATTTTCTCTTAGAGCTGCATTAGAATTTATATATTATGATTATATTCTTGCAATTCCATTGATACAGAAACTGAAGGAGGGGGAAGGGGAGGGAAAGAACAATACTGAGTATGTGACATATTAACAGCATTAGTTGAACTACAATAAGTGTTCTTCCCTATGGGCTCCATGGCCTTACTCTTACGTGTACAAGCATTCATGTATTCCTGCACCCTATTTTATCCTGTGGTAGCTTACATGGAACAATTAGTCAAAGGAAACAGAATGAAAAACTACACAGCATGTACAGTCACCACGTGCTCTATAGGCTTTTTGTTTTATTCTTTCTTGATCGTTTACTAAGATCTCTCTACACCCTATTTGGTAATATATTAGATAGAAACTGCTAGATGGTGGGCCTAGCTTCGGCACATGGATTATATTTTGTTACCCATTCAAATGAGTCTTTCCTTTTCCATGTGTATAATTTGGGCTGCTCTGTTGTTAGCTTTCCGCACAAAATAAGACTTCCATCCAATCATTTAAGATTTAAACTCTGTTCTTAACTCTCTATCCTGTTTATCTGCCTTGGTTTAACACCCTTATGTGTCCCAGGGGATATAACATTGTGATGGACAACCTTCCAGTTCAGATCATGGATGTTTCATTCCAGGACTTGTTGGTGGTAACTTATATCAAGCTTAATGGTTGTGAATTCTCTTATGTTCTTGGTTCTCTAACTTCTTTTATTTGATCCTTTATTTCCTCTATTTGTCATTGTAGGAATTCCCTGTCATTCAATGTTTGCTTGACCAACTTTCCCTGGCCGTCGGCAAAATTGAGAAATGCTTCCCGATTTCTTCGCTACATAACTTTCTAGAATGGAAGCATGCAGAGCCTTTATGTCATTGAAGAGATGGCTTTCACCATCATCCCACTTGGAGTGGTGTTACCAGTCCAAGGAGAGTGGAAATTGGAAATGCAACTCTGCAAGACACACTAGCTTTTGTTTTTTTAGTACTTTGTAGATAATCAAGCAATTTGGAGTCGGACTACTGTTTTTTGGTTTACCAATTTGGAGTCTGTATTTGATGATTTTCTGCAATCTTGTAAAATGCACCTGTTCTCACACCTTGTACTCTGTAGATAATCGAGCAATTTTGTTTTCTTCTTATTGTTTTTTCATTCTGCATTCTGCATTCTGCATTCTGCATTCTGCATTCTGCATTCTGCAATGGAACCTCAACAACAAAGAAAGTAGCAGCAGTACTAGCAGACAACTTCTTTTATTTAAAAGAGTTTATCAGTGAAATGAGCAGAGTAAGTTAAATTACTTTTAAACAATTCAGTAAGCTGTGGCGGGTTTGATTGAACTTGCAAATGAGCAAAAATTCTTAGGCTTTGGTGCTTTGCTTGGCTTTGTGGGTCTTTTTAAATCTCGATGGGTGTTTTGGCTTGACACTAATTATTTGTAGGAAGTTGCCAAATAACACCATCTCGAGATATATAATGCCTATTAGTCCGTTTTGAATTTCGTTGCCACACCAATTGCTGTCTTGAGAAGGTATCATTTGTTATTACAAAATAATAATAATAATAAATAAATAATCATTCATATGCGGTGTACATATTTAAGATTAAAAAGAGAGAGAGAGAGAGAGAGCAATAATAAAAAGCTCATGTGAGAGGGGAATTGCATTCTGGCCCTTGTACCAATACATGGGCCAATGAGAGCATGTGTAGGGGCATCAACACTCAAAATTTTTAATTTCTAGAGGGGGGAGATGTAATTTCGCATGCCTTGAATCTGGGGTGTAGGGGCCACGCAATTGGCAGCTTTCTTGATTTAAGGGGTTTTCTTGTTGAGGACACCCTTTAATATGCCAAATGATCTGTAACTTATTCACTTACCATTTTAGTATAATACAATGTTTTTAACTAGTAAAGGATAACAAAGGGTAAATATTGTCATTTCAAATGTATACCAAAAAACTGTCCAAGACCGTGATAGTTTTTTTATAACGATATAATGATGCGTCAATTTTAAATTATTTTTGAAAATCCTTCTATACGTCTAATTTAAAGAGCTTTTGAGAATAAGACAAGGGACAATTAAACAAATGTGTTAAATCCTAAATACACCTATAGAGGGGTCATTTGGAAACTTTAGGGATTTGAAAAATCTTATGTAACCGAAGGGTTGTACTTAGAAATTGTAACATTTTTTTAATAATCTCTTGTTATATTCCCAAAAGTTAACTAATGCAAAGGTTAAAAAAGGTTTTCACAAAATTGAAAGTTATCTAAATAGAGTGTGGGAAATAAAATTTCAACTCCATCCTCTGTCCTCCTTCATAAACAACGTGTGCCTCGATAGTGTCCCAATGGCTGGCCTTCAATACACCTAGAACAACAAGCAAATGGGAAGTAATCGCATAGATGCTAAGCTTGATCGCTTCTTGGTAAACTCATAATGGACTCGTCTCTTCCCTAATGCTGTCGACACAAGTGAGCCAGTAGCTTCCTCTGATCACCATGTCATTATTCTCCAATCAAAGCAAAGTATAGAAGAGTTAATCAACCTTTCCGTTTTGAAGCCTTTTGGTTGCTGGAACCCTCTTATGAGAACTGTATACAAACGGCTTGGTCAATAAATCCAAGGCATGGCTTTGTCTCCTTTAAATTCTACAACAATACAACATCTACAACATATACTCTTAGAGTTTGGAACAAGCAGCAAATTGGTAATATTTTCTCCCAAATTGAAGAGAGGCATAATTTCTAGACTCCCACCAATAGGTCCCTCCTCCTCTCAGGGATGAACAATGGTACAATGAAGAGAAATATCACCTGGCTTTACTACATAAGCTCACACATCAAGAAGAAACTCTTTAGCAGTAGAAATCTAAGGAAAAAATGGTTCATGGAAGGCGACTAGAACACCAGATTTTTTTCACCTTTCCATTGTTAAGCGGCGGGCTAGGAACACCATTTGACACATAAATCACAATGGTCTGACGTTAGCAGAGGAAAAAGATATCGGACTGGCATTCTCTCATTATTTCAGCAATATCTATACATCAAACATTGATGAGGAATATCTTCAACCAATCCGAGGTCGAGTCAATGCTGCGGATAATGCCATTCTGAATTGCCCAGTCTCTGAGGCGGAAATTGTTTCAACTGTTTTCTGAATGCCAACCCATAAATCTTCGGGGCCAGATGCCTGTGTTCAAAGCTTCTCCAATACTGTGAGTTTCAGCTCACAAATGAATTGGACTTTTATTGTGCTTATTCCAAAAGTGGAACAGCCGGTCTCTCTGTCTCATTTCCGCCCCATAAGACTATGCAACTTCTCATATAAGATTATCTCACGCATCATACTATCATAGTCAACCATTTGAGACCTCTCTTGAATCGCCTAATATCCTTCAGTTAGAACGGGTTCATCAAGGGGCCCCACATTCAAGATAATATTCTAATATGTAATGAACTACTTCATAAAATCAAATCCACGAGGCAAGGTCGGAAAGGATTCTTCTTCCTTAAAATTAACATGCAAAAGACGTACGACAGTTTATATTAGAATTTTCTTCGTTTGTCCTTCTCAACTATGGCTTTGATCATCTTTGGGTTTAGCGGATTCTTTTTTGCGTGGAAACTACACAATACAACATCCTTATTAATCGTTCTCCCCTCCTGCTCTTCAAGCCATCGAGAGGTCTACGCCAAGGTGATCCATTGTCCTATTTGTTCTTCCTCTGTGCGGAGGTGCTTTCTACCAAACTAGTAGTTGCATTACATGACAAACACATTCAAGGAATTCAGCCTTCTTGAGGAAGTGAATGCATCTTTCATATGGCCTTTGTTGCTGATGATCTTATCCTTTTTGGTAAAGCTAATATGTTTGAAGCTCGAGCTCTTAACTCGATCATAGAGGAATATTGCTCCTTCTCAGGTCAAGCACTCAACATTTCTAAATCCACACCCTAGTTCAGCCCAAATGTGGTCTCAGGTACTTAGCGCCAATTTAGAGAATTTTTTTAAACTGCACCGACCTCATCTTTGGATTAAATATCATGGTATCTCCTTTGTCAGAGGAAAGCTTTCCAGATCCCATTGTCAAGACCTTATCACCCGTGTATCTGGGAAACTTCAACACTAGAAAGCAGCTCAATTCCTGAGCCCCGCTGGTAAAGCATTTCTCATTCAATCGACCCTCTCTGCTATGCCGCTCTATCTGATGTCTTGCTTCAAGATCCCCTCTTCAATTCACAACTCCTTAGACTCAATTAGTCGGGACTTATTTTGGTCAAGTGGCACAAAGCATCAAGTTCCAACCGTTTCATGGTCTACAATATGCCAGCCCAAAAGATACAGAGGACTTAATATTAAGCAGTCGGCGATCATGAACACCGCTCTCCTTGCTAAGAAATGATGGGAACTACTCTATCCCCGTTCCTCGATCTAGTGCTTCCTTATGAAGAAAAAGTATTTTCCCAATACCACATTCGTTCAAGCTCAATTTCCAACTCAGCCTCTTGGGGCTTGAAATCTGTTTGCTCAGGTAGAGATCTCCTTTGGCAAGGACTTTTCTTTCAAATCAGTGATTGGTTGCTCCATGAATCCATGGTCAGACTTTTGGATTCCAGACTCACCGTCTTTATTCAACACCTTTTCCTCTTTCCCAGGATGCCCCAACATTGGTTTCCCAACTGATTGACCATCACAACGGCTCTTGGCGAGAGGAACTTTTTCAGTTTTGGTGGCCTCCTGAGGTTGTTGATCGCATCCTATCTATTCCACTCCCAATCTTTCTGACTGTAGACATTCATTTGGGCTGCCACATCTACTGGATCCTTCACAGACCCTACCAATCTTTCTGACTGCAGACAAATTCATCTGGGTTGCCACGTCTACTAGATCCTTCACAGTCGCTTCAACCTATGGTATTGCTATCAACAGTCTTTAGCTCCAACCTGCCAGTCACTGGTTAAAATTTTGGCATATCCCATCTACTCCCAAGACCCAATACCTTCTATGGAAAATACTTCTCAATAAACTTCCTCTCCCAAATCTTCTTATTCCCTGAGGTTTTAACCTATCCCTGTTTTGCCCATTTAACAATCCCCTTCCCCAAAACCATCTCTTCATAGACTGTCCGCCATCTCAGCAAGTGTGGTGTCTCCTGCCAGGGGTTCTCTCCATCCGTCCCGACTCCACTGTTGGAACCATACATTTTGGCAAGAAAAACAAGATTGTTCTCTTAGCAATCTTAGAGGCCCGTTCGATCAGACTCCTTTGTCATTCCAACAACGCATTACTCAAGTCTAGTGGCTTGGATTGCTCCTCCAGATCATTTTGTGAAAGTTAATGTAGACGGGGCTTGCTGGACTCTTTCCTATGCGCTTTTTCTTGTGGTATTGGTTACGTTACTCAATGGCTCTTGTGGCTGAAGACTGAAGTTGTTGCTACCCTCAAGCCTTAATTATTGCCTCTCAAATTGGCTTCCATAATATCATATTGGAGAGGGACATTCTTCTTATGATTAAGCTTCTAAATAAGGACATTTCAACTTGCCCTTGGTGAACCTCATTGATCCTTGTTAACTGTTTCTTACAAGCAGATTTTACCACATATGATTTAGTCATACTCTCCGCGAAGGCAATTTTGTCGCCGAATGTCTGGCATCGCGTGCTGCTAAGGATCAATCTTACCTTTTGCAATTTATTTCTCCTCCTCTCTTTGAAAGCTCCATTTGTTTGTTGACTCCTCTAGAACATTGTTTCAGAGTTAATAAATTACCTTTATTGAAAAAAAAAAAATTAGTTACAAATATTTGTCACATATTTGATTGCCTTAATAACTTGTCATTTTTTTCACCAAAAAAAAAACTTGTCATTTTTATAAAAAAATTAAGCCACTAGAACAGGGATTTAGGAATCTGTATCAAATAGGTTAAGACGATATTGATACTTGACCAATACACTACATATGTGATTTGTTTTTAACAAATCCAATATTGTAAATTAAATCCCTGCATTAAAAGCTATAATCACAAGCTAAAATCAATGGTCCCAATGAACAAACATCATGGACACATAACTTTAGCTAGGGGTGTCAACGGGTCGGTTCAGCCTGATTTTCAGTCCAGGTTGAATCGGTTTTAGTGTGGGAATGGTGAAACTGAAACTGAACTAATAAGGAAATTTCGGTTTCTATGGTTTGGTTTTGGTTTGACATCAGCTCGGTTTGTAATCGGGTTGGTTTCTGTTTTTTATCCAGTTTGGATTTGATTTTCCTTACAAACTTATACAAAACTATGCAAAACTTTTTTTTTTTTCAATGAATTTTGGACTATTTTTCAGTTTCTTACAGTTTTGATTTTGGTTTCAGTTTGGATTTTTAGTTGGTTCAAGTTTGGTTTTGAATCCATTCAGTTCGGTTTGTTAGGGGGTTGAAATATTCCAAACCGAAACTGGCCCAATAAGGATTCAATTCGGCTTGGTCTGTGCTATTTTTTAGTTCGTTCGATTCGGGTTTAGGTTTTGACACCCCTAACTTTAGCTAATAACATATATTGTAAATTTTATGGGAGATGGATACACATGTTTCTGCTTATATTCACATTTTACATGTCAAGCCAATTGTGATGAAATGAATAGGATGTTTAATGGAGGGAGAGAGAAGAAGGAGCCACATATTTAATGTGTGTGTATGTGTGTGTGTGTGTGTGTGTGAGAGAGAGAGAGAGAGAGAGAGAGAGATCCTTGGGATGCAAACGTTTCCCAAATTTTATTTGACCATGTACAAAGCTAATGATTACTTATTGGGCAAGAGATCGTTGCCTGATCACGATGCCCCTACACCAACAAGGTGCTAATAAGAGTGCTTGCAGTGACATCAACATGGATAGAGTTTTTAATTCATGAGGGCAGGGTAGTAATTTCATGTGCTCTTATGTATAGGCATAGTTGCCACATGACCAACCCAATATCTTTTTTTTTTTATCAATATTTTCCATCATTCATGCTGACCAAGAATATCTTTACCCACCACCATTAATGGGACTCTTTGGAGACTTCAAGGGCAGTTTCAGACTTTGCCCAATTATCCATCGCTTCGTCCGGTATGCATTATGAGAACACATATGCAATAAGAATGCATTCTTAAAAGTCAAAAATTTTATTTGGTATAAATTCTTGTACCCAAATCCTAGAACGTGTCCAGTAACGAGTTTTTTTTCTTCTTTTTTTTTTTCTTTTCTGGAATGCACCGAGACCAATTCCATGTTTTGTTTTCACTTCTTATTTAATAATGTCTCGAAACATTTGGATTCTTTTTATCTCTCATCGTCATGATTCTCTTGAAGGCAAAACTAGAATCATATCGGAACTTTTTCGATCCAAATGGATCAATCCTCATGCAATATAGGGTATTCGAATCAAACAATATAGTATGAGTTTAGGATTAACTTTTGAGTGTTGCAATAGAAGCATCTTCAATGATTCACAACACTTGAACGTCGAACCCGTAGAACTAGGAATCAACCTCCAATCAACACTTTGATGGAGAACAACACAACGGAATCTTCTCTTGAACAATGAAAATCACCAACAATGTGTGTGTGTGTGTGAGAGAGAGAGAGAGAGAGAGACTCTTTCTCTCAAAATCTATGAGTTAATAATAAATTGTGAAACTTTTCTCTACTTTAAAGCTATATTTATAGCCAATGTCTAATTCCTTTTCTTCTTTGGATTGCTAGTGAAAAGTGTGATCTTATAGGTCGCACACTAAGTCACACCCAATTGATTAATTAAGTTAGATATACATAAGTGCACCTTAGTTTGGTAATTACCGAAAAACTCGAATCGATAAAAAATATTACATGTAGGTCCCTCCATTTTTTAATATCTCAAAATAGACCTTAGGGCATGGAATTAAATTACGATCATTACCTGAGGGTCTATTGAACAACAAGTATAATGTATCCTCAACTCTAGTTGGAAAACAAAATAATGCGATTTAATATTTATAAATAGGGAAAAGGTTGGGTATGCCACTGGTGTACCGTAAGCTAGCACCCATTGTGTCTATATCTCTCTTCCCCTTTTTGAAATGACGCCCATATCCTTCTTGTATGATACCTCATCATGTGAACCCATTGGTGCTATCTGCTAGCATACATAACATCAGCAGCATACCTATCCCTCTCCCAAATAAATATATTTATTAAATATAATAATTTTATAATTTTTTTTTGTAAACACTTTGCAAATCGTCTGGCTCGAAATTTTCATCCAATCAAGTTTAAGGATTCTCTCTTAAGATGTTTTCCCTACATAGGAAGTGAATTCTTTACTTAGCATCACTTTTGTCCACAAGCAGACACAATATATCCAAGAAAGTGATGTATAACCAGTCGTACGTAGATATCAACCTTATATACACTAAAGTACATCATGCTGGTCTACAACGATAATGACCTGTTAGGTCTAGAGACCACACAACTACCACGACAAACCATTTATACTAAAAATATCCAACATTAAACTCTGTTGAGTTCTCAAATGATCGAGCCAATACATGATAAAAGTGCCCCAACATTTGTGTCTGAAATCTACATTCTCAAAAACATACAATATGCCATCCATGTAAACGGAGAGCCCAACTTCATCCCTAGTCACGAACACTTTGAAGTCATACCTCAGGATATACCATCGCTCATATTAATGTAAATGTGAATTAATTAGAATTAAACCTTTTAATTGGATTTGATGAGCAATACCCAACAATCTCCCACTTGTATTGGTGGGTTTGATGAGATTTTTCAGAATAACATTTTTTTGGTATGATGTGATTATTGTTGGAGGCAAAACAATATCGAGTGATCGATGTATAATTCTAGGATTATGATGCCATGACGAGGTTATTAGGGTATACTGGGTAACTAATGGCGCATTTTGGGACTAGCAGACTCTTAATCGCAATGGGTTCAGATCATTATGTGACCGATGTATGGTAAGTGGATAAAAATAAAGTGAATTGTATCATACACGCATCATGGACTATATGTATTTGCTTACATGTTCCCCATTCCTCACTGAGCTTAATGAAGCTCACACCACATGCATGTCCCTTTTTAGATAATAATACATGTACAGTCATACTGATGAGCAATGACACGTACTCATCCATGGCTGAGTATGGTAGAGACTGGTGGACACCATAGGCTAAGGATCATGACGAGGGTTGTGCTTGTGATGACTGTGCCTACAGTGTGCCATGAGCAGGGATTGATGCTGCCCATTGTCATTTTGAATATTTTGGATGATTATATTTGTGAATTATTATGAGATATGGTTTGATACATAATCGAAGAGATAAAATTGTTATGTACTTAAATATCAATTTTAGATTTCTCCATTTATCTTATTATTCCGTTGCATTTTATTAGTATAATTATGGTTGTAGATTTTGAATGTAAGTAACTGCTTTTGAGATCCCAACAGTCTTGTAGGAAGATGATAAGTCACATCTCCAGTATCTTAAGGAGTGACATGTCACAATGCAAGTTTGCTTGTTGGTTCCATTATCAATACTATAGGTTTGGGAAGCACTCCTCCATCTTAGACTAGTGGCGCTTCGCAAGCCTTGATGGTGCAAGTGGGGGTCATGGGGGCAAAGGTACATCCTGAATCTATAAATTTGCAAAAGCAAGGTTTTCTCATCTCAACGACAATATGGCGTAGGTATCAAACTCCGCTCATCTTCTTCGAGCATCTTAGTCCCCTAACTTGTGACCACCATTGGAGTTTCTTCTTAGCTTTCTTGAACTCTAGGGCAAGTTGTGAGGATGGATTTTGGAATGAAGGGTGAAAACGGGTTTCAAATAAGGGTTTGGATATTCGACGGCTGCTCATGGGAGTGAAACATGCGAAAGAGGACGGCTAGTAACATGAGGACATCTGCTGCTCTAAAAATTTTTTGACTGACCAGAGGACGTGCACTTAGCCTATATATGAAATGCCCCTTTTTGGATATTCAGAATTTTCTGACTAAACATAACTTCAATCTCAAACCCCCCTGATAATGATGTACTTTATTCTGCACCCACTGTCTTATAGTGATGTACATTCTCTCTATGGTAAAAAATTTGATAAAGGGATAGATTTACAAGTAGGGATATATTGGGAGTTAAAATGGTCATTTCCATTTTTATTAACACCTTACTCTAAAAGGGACAGCTGTAGTTAGGGATGTCAAGCGGTCGGGCCAGGCTGGTCTTAGTTGGGCCTAGTAGGGCTTGAGCACTTAAAAACCTTGCACCGTGAACGCCCATTTAAGTAAACGGCCCTAGCTTTGAGGGGGCATGGTATGATTTATAATCGGGTCGGTCGATGTCAGGTTTTAATCGGGCAATCTTTAACGGGCCTTAATTGAGTCTTAAATGGGCTACAGACCTATTTAAGTCTAAACAGACTCTAAATGTGCTTACCCTAAAATTCTTTTCATAAGTGGATTGAAGGCCCACAATTAAATCACCATATAAGTCATTACCAAATTGATTGCATTAGAAAATTGACATTATCCCCGAAGTCTGCATCTTACGTAAGAACTATGACACCAGATTTTCCATTAAAAAACCGACATTACCATATTCCTTAGCAAATATTGATTGAAATTTCTCAATTTCTCAATTTCTCAATTTCTAAGCAAGATTTCCCATGAATAAAATTGTGAACCTTCTACGCGGGTTATAATCATTATATGTGGACATGTGTTTTCTTTCTTTCTTACTTGGAAAAGCAAGTATAATACAAGGGAGGCCCTTGCAAAATAAGAATTTTTATGTAGTATTAAAGGGGGTTGGGCTCGGTTGGACTGCAAAGAGTAGGTTCAAATCGGGCCATAAATGTGTCAGACTTAATCGGGCGCTTGATGGGCTAACTACCTGAATGCCCGTCTATGTTTATTAATCGGGTTGATCCAAGTCAAACCATAAATATATGGGCTCAATCGGGCCTACGGATGCAAGCTCAGAATTGACACCCCTAGTTGTATTGTTTCAAACTTTGTGGGTGCAGCGAGTGTGTAAGAAACCTCCCGGAGGTAGTGTAATTAATATTAAAATAAATAAATAAAATAAAATAAAATAAGGAACCCGACGGTCAGAATCAAAACTTAAAAACCCAAAATCCCGTAAGCATTCACCTCGTCTCAGAAAACCAAAACAAGGAGTGGAACCGTGGAAGCCTTGTCCCTTCTTCTCCGTTTCCTTCCCGGCGGCCGGCGACCGGCGACCGACGACCAAGGGCGATGGCTAGGACATCAATACCCCTGATCCCTTCCTCTTCCTATCTGTTGTTGAAAACCCAATCGAGGGCGATTGCAGCGGCGGGGGGGGGGGGGGGGGGGGGGCGCCATCTCCATTCTTTCTTCTTATCCTTCTACCGTTTGGCCAGCGAATCTACTCTTATCTGGAAGTTTTTTTCTGAGTGAAATAGATGCATCTCTCTCTTTCTTTAAAAAATTCTCCCCATTTTTAAATAAAGCAATCAAGTTCGGGATTAGCAAAGGAAAAAACAGGGACTTCTTTTTTTCCTTGACCGGGAGGAATGGAAGAGAGTCATGATTTGCACTGGAGAAGAGAAAGGAAAATGAATTCACTGTTTGTTATTGTTTGAAAGAGGCTTAGCTTGATCCCGACTATGTGAATTCTGGGTGAATCCTTTCAACTCCAAAATCTTTTTTGAGTTTGTTCTTTGAATTCTTTCTGAATTATGGTCTGGACACTCTAGAGATGAGATGTGCAACAGTTATGAGAGTGATCCGGACTATTTATTTATTTATTTTTTTAATATAATTGTTGAGTTGCTATTTATTTCATGAAATTGTGACGGATTAGACCCCTAGTTGAATTATATTGAATGGATTATAGAAATCGAGTACTCCTTAGATCACGTGGTGTGTTGAAATGATGCCAATTTGCCATAGTAGATCTCAACTAGTACTTGCAGTTCCAATTCATTAAGATGGCAACCACGAAAAGGAACAACACTATTGGGTACCCAAGTGAAAGGACATTAGAGGGGGGAAATTTATGCGTTTGATGCTCATAGTGTGTGAATAACATTGTTTGTTAAGAATAAGGATATGGTATTGGAAGGGCATGCTAGCATACTTTTGAATGTAAATTCAGAAGAATGAGAAATGATTTCAAATCGAAAAGTAAGATTGGATTTAAGTGTTGATTAAAATTTAGTTGCAAACAGTCAGTTTTAGTTCATTTGTAATACTATAATAAACCTGTACTTTTGTTGTTGGATTTTTACAGAGCAACCGTATTAAACATATATCGTATCATTGCTGGATGGCTTTTATTGTGCCTGATTTTTTATAAGTATTGTTGCCGTATAGTCTGTTTAGTTGCTGAATGTATTCGTTCCTAAACTTACCAACAAGATTTGGCGAGCTTGTGGCGAATCATTAAGCTGCACTATTGCAACATGTTGATCACATGTTCAAAACTTAGAAATAGCATCTTCTGCAAAGCAGAGGGTAAGGCTGTGTACATTTGCCCTCCCAAATCTTGCAGTAGCAGAAGCCTCTTACATTGGGTTGCTCTTTAATTGTTTCTCTATAGTTTGTTTAGTTGCTTAATGTATTTGTTCCCGAGGTTATTAATTATGACACGCTATGTGTATGTATATATATATATATATATATTTTTTTTTTTTATATATTATATACACACGGTTGTTTTTATAATTTTAGACCTTCATTTTACTGTAATTTCACTCTCTTGCCTCTGAGAAAGCCTTTCTTGTTCTTTAATTTGAATCGTTTATTCGAATCCAGAGATCTTAGTTGAGCTTCGATTGGAAGGAAATGATGGTCATTGAAGAGGAAAGCGAAAACGATCAAGTAAATAACAGAACTGCTCCAGAGGTTTCCGTTGATGCTACCGAAGAGGCAACTGGTAGGGAAGCAGAAGGCTTTGAAACAGTGAGTGAAGGCGAAGGTGATGGCGAAACCGAAGAACAACCTGCACCTCCTAAATATGACTCTTACGAAGATGCCTTAACTGATGAGCAGTTGTAACAGGTGCCTTTTGAATGATTCTCCTTCTTTAAAGTTTAATCTCTAGTACATTTGATCCTAGATATACAAATTACAGACTTTTCTTTTTTCTGACTGAAAGGGAAATCCTTCTATAATAATTGAAATGATTGTTTTACTGTCACATAATGAATGGCGTGGAGTCCTTGCCACAGATAGTATGCAGGACTGTGTAAATGGATATAAACTGAGGATATAGCGATAGTTGAAATGCATCTTTCCATTAGATAATGGATAAATCCTAGGTTTTAGGTCAAATAATTGTCACCTGTAAATGCTAGGTTTGTATTAGAATTCATGTGTTAGAACCAAAGTGTGGACCTCACAGGAAATGCTATTTAAAATTAACCACTCTAATGCGAAGAATGGGGATGTCATTGTTTGCATATCTTCATGTTTCTAACTGGCTTGTCAGGGATATGGACTGCATTAACTGCCTTGGGATCATTTAGGATCTTTTATTATCGTTGTAATGGCCTGTGAGTACTTGCAAGCACTTTCTTGATTATGATATTTAGAGATGAAGTCCTAACTTTGCTTTAAATTTTCTCACTTGTTTAGCACTCCTGCCCCACAAAGACCGTCTTGTTTGAAAAAAACCCACATTAGAGGTTGTTTAATGCGTTGATTACCCACTAATTCAAACCTCATTTCCAATAATGCCTTCACTGACTTGGCTCACATAATATAAGGAAATGATGTGATACGGGATTTGGTGGATTTGATCTAACATAATGGGAGAATTCAGAGTCCTACCCACAACAGAATCATAGAGGTGCAGTTCCAGCAGACCAAGGTCTGTGATATTCCCCAAACCAGTACTCAGATCAGTACCAAATTAATAATATAACTAGGCTTCCTCAAGTCCTTCAACCTTTCAAAGTATTTCTCCATTCCAATGGTTGGATGTGGAGATATTATAGAGTTACTGAAATAGTAACAAAGGTTTCAGAATTAGAAACTAATCAATATCTACGCGTCAACAAAGCAGTTCATCCCCAAATTACCACCAATTCCTCATCAAAACATATAGATCATTATATCTAACCCCATCCCATTAAATTGATGGTCAGATTTTCACAAAACCAGCAACTCACAGAATAGAAACTAAAACAGAAAAATAGAATTTATAGATGTCTTACTGTCAGAAGGTCTGATGTGGCAGGGCTTCAGGTTGATGGTGGTGCTGGAACAGCCCTTCAAATCCTCAAAATTCCACTCCAGTCTGATGGCTAGATACTTTACTATCAAGACTTAAGAGTAGCAACAGAAAAAAAAGAAAAAAAGAAAAAAAGACCAATCTCAGACTCAAGCAGAACATGTGCCACAGTGAATGATCATATCAACAGTCCTCAAGCAATGATAATCGAAAGCAAACATCTTCTGAGTAATGGTATGCATAGGACTCAATTCAGAACCAGAAAAAGAAAACATGGATGAAGAAGAAAATAGAGGGGAAGAGGGGATCTCACCAACTGGTACGGTCTCTCACCCCAGGATTTTAAAAACAGGAAGCGGTGAAAGCATCGGTCCCTGCCGATTCCGATTCAGATCAGATTGGAATTGGCCAGGATCAGTCCAAGACCCTAGAATCGGCCATTTGATATAAAACCCACCGATTCAAGGGAATCTTGGTGTGAATATTCCAATTCGGAATGGAAGAAATCGGGATTGGGTATGCTGATTCCGATACGAATCGGCTGATTCCTGATCTGATTCATCGATTTTTGAAACCTTGCTCACCCCTCACCACTGTCTCTCACAACAACCAGGCTCAAGCCAAGTTCTTTTTATTTGTTCTTCAAATCGTGGGTTGTAGGATGCAACCCCTCTTTTTATTAATAATAGTAACTAGGGATGCTCCTTGTGTGGAGAAGGAAGCCCCCAACAAGTACAATCTCAAAATAGAAACTAATCCTAATCTAAGATCTAACTTCTAGAAACATAACAAAATAGAAACTACTTCTACAATGGCAACTAAGAAATAGAGACTACATAAAGTAGTAGGTGGACTTTATAAGTGAGTCCTACCTGATTACAATAGATTGAAATCTAAGATAAAATATAAACTAATATGTAGTAATAACTTACTCCTAACATTTATCAATTAAAATAGTAACAAATAAGATGATCTTCTAAATGTCTCCTCATGCAAGGCATGAACAGATTTAGTGGTGGGCTGGGCCTAAACTTGGCCCACGACATTGGACCAAAAGATGGGCCTAAGGTCTAGCTGACTGGCTGTTTGGGTTGGGCTCAATGGGCTAGCTGGACCTTTCTTCTCTTCTTAGTAGATCTATTAAGATCATAAATAACTGTGTAGATGATTAAATGAGGAGCATGATGGGAAACCTAAAATAGCTTCATATTTTTGTGGGATGGAGGGAGTATTGTGGAGTGTAAACTTTCACTGTGGTTTCATCAGATGTATTTCTGGAGCTTTCTTAAAATCAGTTAATCTAGGTAATTGATAGTCTTCTGTTTTCTTTTTGAGCAGAGAGCTTTATCTCAAGCCAATGATGTGAAGGCTGAAGGCAATCAACATTTTGGGTCTGGGCAGTATGAAGATGCATTGTCAAAGTATGAACTTGCATTACAACTGGCTGCTGAGATACCTTCAGCCATAGAGTTACGTTCTATGAGTCATGCAAACCGTGCTGTTTGTTTCTCAAAAATGGTATGCCTTTCTTAACATGTTTACACAAAATAAGAGAACTCTTATCTTGGAGCTTTCTGCTTCTTTCCATTTCTTTGAAATGAACTTTCAGATGAGTTGATGTAAATTGATAGAATCCTTCATGGCAGTGTGCTAATTTATAAAATGTAGTAGTTGAATTAATGATGTAAAAGTCGCTTTACAAGCGACGAGCCAAAAATCAGGTCTACAATTTATGGGAAGAAAGCTGTATATGCAGTCTTGAGTTGCTTTGGACTGCCATACCAATGATTTTTCAGATACCATTTTTTATTTAATAGGTTTTTAAGATTTAGAATGGAGGTAATTACTATCTTTAGCTAGGCCAGTTTCAATTGTGCACTATAGACTAATAAAAATCTTTTCTTTCTTTCACGAAGAAATTCTACTACTGCTACTAAGTACTAACAACAATAACAATAATAACATTAATGACAATAACAACAATGAAAAAAATAACAACAAAACAACAAAAACAATAACAACAACAACAACAACAACAACAATAACAACAGCAATGAATAAAGGAAGAACAAGAATTCCTTGTCTGGTGGCCCTGTTTGAGCCACATTGAAGGCTGATATGGTAAATGGAGCACCCTTGGATTGTTAATCTTAGCAATAAGGCCAATTATCAGCCATCAAATCAGTGGAAGGTGGATATGGCAATCACACGATGTGATGTTTTTGGTTGAAACTTAATGAAGGATGACATGAACATGTCCACAAAAATTGAGTGCCAACTAAGCTGCAATCTGGCAGATATTAGGTCCTAGTAGTGCAAATGATGAAACCTAATGTAGACTAATCCTGAACCAGAAAATCCCAGCAAGAGTCAAGTACAAATAGGATCGTAGAACAAAGAATATAGGATATGGAACTAGTGGAACAAAATATAAAACTAGATCTGGGACTGCAAGAAATTAAAAAGGAAAAGAATTGATAGAACAGGGCATGAATCCACTCTTCTACTAAGGAATCTTCCTTAGGCTTTGCTTGGAATCCACCAAGTACACATGAGAACCCCCCAAGCAACTATTGTATCCACGATATCAAAATTACAGAAAAACTGAAATATATTACTTCTCAAATCGATGGGGAAGCCATTGGCCCTTGCATGTATTTATAGAGCTTGCTAACCCATGGTAAAATAGTGTAGGGTCTGTTTACAGACAGCTTAATCCAGAGGAAAATAATAAAACAACTGCAACTTATTTTACTTAAGTACCACTACTAGGAGTTTGAGATTAAGCTGGAAATCTAACATCTCACCTAATTCAGCTAAGCTAATCTAAAAAAGGGGAAAAGATTGCTACCTGGTGCGGCCCTTGTACGAGAGTAGGGGCCAATGAGGAGGCACACATGGGCATCAACAGGGCACAGGGGTGGGAGTGTCACTTTGCCACCCTCTGTGTCTGGGTATAGGGGCTGTGACCAGGGAGTGTTCATTTCCCCTCTAAAAAAATAGTAACAAAATTTAAAAGAAAACAAACTCTAAGATCCCAACTTAATTAACTTTAATCTCAAATTTGTAATTCTTACCTATGTTTTAGACCCATTAAAGTGGCCCATTATAGTGAAAACCCCTTGACCAAAGGACCAACACATATGCAATCCAATCCAATGGTTGTTTCATAGGCCCACTTTTCTGATTTATTTGCATCAAATCTATTGTGTCTACGAAATGAGAGTCACTATACACATACCACAATTTGACACAGTTTGGAATTAAGAAGGCCATATACAGAGCTGTTTCCAATTTATCATGACAAGCAGGCTTTGATGTAAGGTAGTTCACTAAGTAAACATCCCCAGTTAATAACAAACTCCTAGCCAAATAACACTCACACTCAAATCTCAGATCTGGGAAAAAGAAACTGAAAAGAGAGAGAAAATCAGGAACTCACTAGTCACAACTCAAAAGGACCTCAAACCTGGTTTGAGTATGACTTCTGATGTCTCCAAATAGTCATCAAATAATGTCTGTAATCAGATCAAAAGGCAATCAGAAACAACCAGCAGCAAACCTGGGCAGAAATACAGTTTCGCAGGCACTATGGGAGAAAAACGGTAGTTGATTGGAGGGCCCTCAGATGGCCCTGGAAACCTGGTCGGGTGTCTTCCTTGGTGTCCTCAACAAACCCCTAAAAGGGCTTCGAAAGCTGGCTTTTAGATTGGGAGTTCTTGAGGAAGTCGAAAACCCTGACAGTTGCTGGTATCGATATCCTCTCTTGGCTTTTCTTCAAAGCTTCAATGTGAGATGGTCTTCAAGGCTCCAGGTATGCTGTAATAGTCTCTCAAACACTCACAGAAGTAGAATAAAGAGAAATAAAAACAAGATGGGAGATGTGGGTGGGATGGACTTTCTCAGTCCTGGGTGTCTCACCCACAACTATATCAGCTATTGAAGCATCCTCTCTCTGGAATCAGAGCAACAATGGCTGTAAATTTCAGTAATTCTTAAGTGTTAAATGTTACAACAATACCTCTTTGAATAGTAGAGGTTAGGAACCCAGATAATCAAAAGAAACCCAAAAGGAAACTGAGAATTGTGGAATATGGACTTGTGCCTTAATGTGCACAGTCCTCTATTTATAGCAAAATAGGTAGTCCTTACAGTAGTTTAAGTAGTAGTCTTTACAGTAATCTAAGTAGTCCCTAAGGTCTTAAGGGTCTGTTTGAATGTAACCCCTAAAACCCATTATTACAATAATGCATTATTCGACACTCTCCCTTAAGTTGGTGCATGGATATCACACATACCCAACTTGGATAAAATAAATCCCTTTGTGGGAACATCTGCTAACTGATCTTCACTTCGCACAAAGGAATATAGATAAGTCCTTACTCACTTTTCCTTGATGTGCCTATCGATTTCGACATGCTTGGTACCCAGTGGTAACAAGCTTTGTAAGCCGTGAACTTAAGGCCGTGTAGGGGGCCTTTGGGTGCCGCTAAACGCCCGTGCCTTCGGAAGCCGTCCATAACAGTCCGCCCTCTAGCCCCCTCCTCCTTGAGTTCTTTAAGGCCATGTAGATTGGTCTCAATGAGTCGCCACTCATCCTTAAATTGACCAAGTCTTTCTTCCCCTTCTCTTCCTTCCCTGCCTTGCTTTCTTTAGAGCTCTCAATACGTTTGGTTCAATCCAAGCCGGGGTCATGCTGAACAGGGTTGTGTGCAATGCTGGTGGCTGACTTATTATCGTAATATAGTAACATCGACACCTAGATGGACACACCTAAGTCATGAAAGAGACTCTGCAACCAAAGTAACTCACAAATCCCATGTGCCATAGCTCGAAACTCAGCCTCTGTACTTGATCTAGCCACAACTGACTACTTCTTACTGCGTCACATAACCGAGTTACCACCAACGAATGTATAGTAGCCAGTAGTAGAGCGGCGATCATTTAGAGAACCTGCCCAATCAGCATAGTGTATGCCTCAATCCTCATGTGATCTGTAGGAGAATAAAATGCCGTTTCCTGCTGCAGTCTTCAAGTACCTAAGGATTCGGTTCACAACATCCATATGTGAGGAATAGGGATCATGCATGTACTGACTCACCAAAAGTACTGCATGAGCTATGTCTGGTCTTGTGTGGGATACATATATGAGTCTTCCAACCGGCCTTTGATATCGACTTTTATCAAGCGGTTCACCTTCTTGCTTCTGAGATGAGAGTTAGCCTCAATAGGAGTATCCAGGGGTAACATACCAGTCTCTGAGAGGAGGTCCAAGGTATACGTTCTCTAAGAGAGAATAATACCCTTGGTTGAATGTACCACCTTAACACCAAGAAAGTATTTCAACCCTTCTAGGCCCTTGATCTGAAACTCCCTACCAAGATAGGCTTTGAGTAAAGCCAACTGGTATCATGGCCTTGTGAAAGTGACCAAACCATGCCCTAGGAGATTGCTTTAATATATTCAGATCTCTCTTTTCAATCTACATACCTTGCCTTGTGTTTTTTGGACTAGAGTATCTTGGTGGAATGTCCAATTGTCCATATGTACTTCTTCAGTCAACTCTCCGTGAAGAAAGGCATTTTTTACATCTAGTTGTTATAAGTTGTAACTCCCATCCTCGGTTCACTGCACAGGAGATTATAAGTCAAACAATATTTATTTTTTCCAAAGGGGCAAAAGTCTCCTGGTAGTCAATTCCATAAGTCTGAGTAAAGCCATTTGCCACCACTCTTGCCTTGTATCTATCCACACTCTCATTTAACATTATGTTTGACCGTGAACACCCATTTGTAGCCGACTGGTTGCTTTTGTAGGGGAAGAACAACCAGATCCCATGTGTTATTCTTGTGAAGAGCTCTCATCTCCTCATTCATTGCCTCTTTCCACTTAGGTCCTGCATTTGCCTCCTACCTGGTCTTAGGAATAGGAACAGAGGACAAGGAAGATACAAATGCATGATATGATGGGGAAAGAGCATTGTTTGACACCAAGTTGGAAATTGGATGCTGGGTACAAGTCCTATTATCTTTTCTATGAGCGATAGGGACATCAAAAGACTGATCAAAAGTAAGAGGAAAGGTTATACCTAGGAGAGAAGACTCAGGATCAGGAAGCGATGAAGTAGCAATGGGTAGTATGAGTGGTAGTTTCAGTCCTTTTTGTGCAAGAGTGGAATACCTGTTTCACTGGATCATCTTATGTTTTCTGCTGGATCTGTTTCTTCCCCCGAATGGGAGCCTCTTGCTCCCCCCTGAACGGTAACCGCTGGGTCAATGGGAGCCTCTGAGTCCGTAGTCTTGTTTTCATGCATGGGATCCTTCTAGAAGGCATCAACTGAAGACTAAAATACTGCAGGAAATAAGGATAGAATAGCTGGTTCAATGGCCCTACTGTAGAGGCCAGGACTTGACAAAATTGGGCCAGTTTTGGGCTGGCTCAATCAGCATAAAGCTGGGCTGATGCTGGCAGCTTTCTTCCTTCTTCTATAATTTAATCCAGCATGTGTATCTACATCAGGCCCAGTAAGGGACCTTTATGAATGGATGGAGAGCTAGAGTGTGGAACCCACTTATACATCGAACTCTCTGCATTAGGAATTGGAGGCTGGATCCCGTTACTAGAGAGACTGGTTAATTTGGAGGTAATTTTCTGCGATCCAGATGCTGTGAGGTTATGGAGGTACAGAACTTTCTCGGTTGTCTTTTTAATGGAGTCCAAGGACACCTAATAGTTTAAGTTAGGAAGTGGTCAATAAAAGGTCTCAGAACCTGTGAAGGGATCAGAATCGGCATAGAAATCTAAAACAAGAATTGATATCTCGTCCATGAGTTTGGTAGTATGCCAGATCAGATCTGCACAATCATCCTTCAGTGGGAAGTAGAATTCGGCAACCGTCGACTTCTTCTGCTGTTGGGCTCTGATTCCAAAATAATGAAGTAATAATCCAACAACTATGATTACTATCCCACTCACAACGGGACTTATGAACACGACCAGCAAGCTATCAACACTTAGAACTACCAATACAGGGTTTAGAATAGCCCCAAAATCATCCCAATTAGTTGTAATCGTAGTACATCAAGCCCCCAAAACAAGATGAAGACCCAACGGTCGGATCCCAAATTATTAGCACAATACCAAAATTAGAACTAGTACTCAGATTCAGTAACATTATTCTATCTCAGCATTCAAAGATTAAAGCAACATGAGACTTGAAATGTAAACAGTATTCCATGAGTAGTCCACCATATATGGAACACAAACCAATCCAATGGCTCCATATCTCAGGTCAACAGTTGATGAGATTAGCAACTAATAACCAGGTTTAGAAGCTAGAAGTATCTAACAAACCACAAGATAGAAATCCACCAAAATCCAGTCGAATCCTCCTATTATGGTCTTGATCAAATCTCCAAATTGACAACCTGATTTGAAGGTTAGATGTTTCTGGAATGATAGACAAACACAGAACAGGAAAATATCAGTAACCAAGGTACTGCAGGTCTGATCAGATTCTGCAACCACAGTTCAACCTCAGAATCAACAGTGGGATGGTGATGAAGACTAGCAATACAGCCAGGCAGTAACAACGACTATAGTGAAATAACTTGAAAGAAACTTACCTGAAACCTTAGGCAAGATTGGAACAAACAAGGTAGAAGAAAACAAGGATAACTAGGGTTTGTCTCCCATTCACCAACCAGCTTCTCACTAATGGTCCAGCTTCACACCCGAATCAGTACTGTATCTCACAGCTCCTGTTTCACACAGGTTGCCGCAGCAACAAAACTTTTCAACAGCAAAATCATGGCTTCCATTCAACCCTTCTTTTTGAATAATAAAGTAGTCTCCATTACAGAAATAAAAACATTCTAGAATAGAAACTATATGTGGTTATAACCAAGGTTTAAAGTATCAGTATCGGTTGACGTATCGGTCGGCCAAAATTAAGATACGTATCGGAGGGTATCGTCTCGCATTGGAGATACATTAAGAATTGCTAAAGATATACACATACATGGATAGAAAACACTTTTTTATACACTTCTGCATTAAAAAAAAAGTTAAAAAAGCTATATATCATATATTATGCATAAACACTAAATTGAGAGTATTGCACTAAGAATCCAAGGTTTCTAGTTGTCTCATAAATTTAAAATCCTTGTTCCCAACCTTGATTTCCACTTTAACTAGAGAGAAAAATGACTGACAGCAACTTTGGAACAAAACCCCCTAAAAAAATTGTGTTTTTTTGACAAATGAACCATCCTGGTCATTATATGACTGTAGCACACCGTATCGGTACATATTGTGCTATATCGGTATGTATCGATTGATACGCACCGATATATACCGAAACGTATATTTTACCTCGATTTTTTTTATTTTCCATAGAGTATCGGTATCGGTGTGTATCGGTGGTGTATCGGTGCGTATTGGTATGTATCATACGATACGTATCGATACAAAAGGATTTTTAAATTTTCATGTAGCGTATCATTAGTATCGTATCAGTAAGGGTCGATATCGTTACGTATCGACCGATACAGTACGATATGTACCGATACTTTAAACCGTGGTTATAACAACATCGACTAAAACTAGAAGTCAAATAATAATGATAACTTCCTATGCAAGACATATAGTAAAGGGCCTTAATGGACCCAGAACTGGCTGATAAATTGGGCCTAAAACTTAAAATATAAATGACTTAAACTGCTGGGCTTGAAGGCTGGCTCTATAGGGCTTTTAAATTGGCTGCTGCTGGCTGTCTCTTCCTCCTATGAGTGTACCACAGTTTGAACTTTGGATCTACATCACTTTTGTTCACCTCTTTATGTAATAGTGCTGGTGCATATGATCTAACATCACTATAGAAGTTAGGATTCTACCCACAAAATCGGAGGGCTCACAAAACTAGCAGGTTGAACATCAAAATTAATCCCAATTTACAAGTCCAATCAGCCCTGAACTAATTGTAGTAATAGGTCTCCCTAGGGTCTTCAATACCCCAAAAGTTGATCTCAATCCAATGGTAGGATGGAGAGATACCACTACTAAAATATTAACTAAGTTTCAGAATTAGTAACCTAGCTTAACTTCACATCACAGTGACTCATCACCAAATTAGAAAAATATCATCCACTCAATAAAAGGGAATAACATATATCAAGCCCAAGATAATCCAATGGACAAAAGCTTTAAATCAACCAAGGGCATACCCAATGCACGAGGCTTCCTAATGTAAGATCAAATCACAAGTGATCTAATCCCAGGTAGGATCTTTAGTAAATTTAAGGAGTAAACTTGAATCAACAAATGAAAGCAACAAAACAAGAACTTTTTCCAGATCTTGAGAAAGGAAGGGCAGTATCGGTATTTTGCAAATATCTCAAAATCAAGCCATCAGATTGAATCGATCTCCAAACTAGGGTTCTTGAATGCTTGGTCACAATTTGAGTTCAATCCGATGGTTGAATTGCTTATTTTGGAAAAACGTGTGACATCCAATCTTCAAGAAGACTTGAAGAAATTCAAGGAAAACTTGAAGAACAATACTTGTTGGATGAAGAAGATGATGGAAGAATAAATAATAAAAGGAGGATTGAAATGGGATGGTGGGATGGCTATCTCAGCCTGGGTCTCTCATCCACAGCTATCTCAGCTATTGAAAAATTCTTTCTTAGAATCAAGGTTCGAAATCTCGTTTCGTTTCGGTGGGTTCAGAAACTAAAGTTTCGTTTCGTTTCGGCAAAATTTCGGCCTAAATGGTGTATTTTTTTTTGTTTGTTTCGGTGGTCAAACGGTCATATTTTGACCTGAAACCTGGTGGGTAACTTATTTTAAGGTTAATAAACATGCTTAGAACTTAAAAATACAAAAATATTTGGACATGACATTGTTTTAGAGTTGCACATTTGTTTGGTAGCAACCGTCAAACTGTTCTAAAAATTTTACCCGGTTTTGGAGAAAGAACTTTACCTTTCCTAAGCTTTGAATGTGTAGATCTTGTAGGAATCCAATGAAAGTAAAAATGTGTGATGATGTGGCTAATTAGAGGCTTGTTGGAGACTTGGAGTGTTTTTCCTTCAAAATATGTAAATGGAACTGAAACCACCGAGACAGGCTAGACAGAGTCGAAATTTTGACCAAAATACCAAAATTTCAACTGAGATATGGTATTTATAACACATAAAATGTACTGAGATGACCGAGATACTGAAACAATATCGAAATTTTGGCCGAAATACCAAAATTTTGTACAAATGTTATTTTGGGCCTTATTTTGTTTCCGAAAAAAAAAAACACTGAAATTCCAAAATTTCGGCTAGATTTTGAACCATACTTAGAATTTTGGGAGCACAAAGTTGCAATTTCATTAATGAATTCTTGTTCCATGTTATAGCCCCTAACAAACTTATATAGAAGACTCAAAACTGAATCAACGTTAAAATGGAAAGGCCTAACCCAATCTTTAAGTAATCGGGAAACCTAAACTGACTAGAAAACTGAAATTATAAAGAAAATAGTCTTAAAACAGGACTCTAACTAACCTAATAAATTAAATCTCGTTTTTTCACTTTCTACCCATATTTTAGGCCCATTAAAATGTTTATTGCAAAGAAAACCCATGGGATCAAAGGCCCAACACATATATAACTCAACCTAAGACTTATTTCCAATAAAATAAGTCCATTAAATGACTTATCTGTATCAATTCTCCACCACTTAAAAACTCAACCTCGAGTTTTGAACTTGAGAGTGACCACCTTGGTGTGACAAAGGTTAAGCTGTAGTCCATAGAAAAACTCGGGAAACTCTTTGAAGACATGAATGTAGTCTTGAGTGTGAGGAGAAAAATCTTCAAAGTACTTCAATGGGATGTTGAACTCCACATACGCAACCTCAACATCGTCGGATGTGTCTATAGGGTCATCTTCTAGTACATCTTCAACCTTCTCAAACTTAAACTTGAGCTCCTTAAGTTCTTTGGCCTTATCGTTCACAGTCTCCTCAATGGTTTCTTCAACCACTACTTCAATCTCGAACCCCATAGGATCTTCCTCTTGGTTGTTCACACTCGTCACAGTTGTTGTAGGGCCAATCTCCTTGGGCTCGACCTCATTGTCCACCATTACGACCATGTCGCTTTTGACTTCTTCCTCACGTATTCTACTAATTGGAACATCAAGTACTAACTTTTTCTTGACATTAGGAATGGCCGGAATTTCTTCCACACTAACCTCAACTTCATATTCTAGTGCTTTGGTTGGAGGTGTCTTCTTTTGTTGCTCCATTGCATATTTTTGCATAAGAGCGGCCGAGTGGTCTACCAATTGTTCCAGAGTCTTGTCACCTATGGGTGTCTTATGGATACCTGTAAATGTATTCTGATGGGAATCTTACAGAGGGAAGAACCTTCGTTGGATATATACTGGGAGGTATTGGGTCATTAACTCGTACTTCATCTCTTCCCAAGTCTTAGGCTCATGTTCTCGAACTCGGAGTTGCTTTTCATGGACTCTCCAAAATTCTCCAGCACAACCAATCAACCGGGAGCAAAAAAATCGAAGAACAACAAAGAAAATAAACTAAAAACATGACTCTAACTAAACTAATGAATTAAATCGCATTTTCCTACTTTCTACCCATATTTTAGGCCCTATTAAAGTGGCTTATTACAAAGAAAACCAATGGGATCAAAGGCCCAACACTTATATAACCCAACCCTAGGCTTATTTCCAATAAAATAAGTCCATTAAGTGACTTCTTTGCATCACTTCCGCCACTGCAGGCTCCGGGTAGGTCATAATGTATGCAGCCTTATCCCTGCTTTGTGTAGAGGCTGTTTTTTTACTTGAACCCACGACCACTTGGTTGCAATGGATCAACCTTAACGTTGCATCGAGCCTTCCCTCAAGAGCTTCAAATCAACAGCACTATAAATAGTAGTCAAGCCAGATTTAGTAGCTATTAAGATTAACATCCTGCTTAGTAGCTCACCTTCAGATGTGGATCGGTTATAGGACCCACGTGATGGGGATAACCCTCCAAATATCTCACCCAACGGATAGTTAGGTTGGAACTTATAAGGACAGAAATTAGAAAGTAGTCTCCTAAAAATAAAGGCTTACTGCTACTGTCGATCTATTCAATAAATGGAGCACAAATCTGGTTGATGGAAGGCCTTTGAGAGTATGTCAAATCGTCAGAGAAGCATAACGATCAGATGATCAAATCAATAGGTATGAAGGAAGGAAGCTACAGCAAGAAAAACTCCAACCCCTACAACCGTAGGGTACTAAATGAGAATGGATCCTCCAAACAAGCTTTCCTTGATGTGACACTCCACTTCAAGAACACACTGTATAGCAACACAATCTTCAGGAATAGGCCATGATATATCTTCAACACCTTGCTGGAATTTGAGAGAATGTAGAAGAAGAAGGGATATGACTCGGGCCTCTCACTTATGGCCTAGTCAGTCTATCATCACCAATCGGTAGGTCTCTCACCGTCAGTCTCTGAAATCACACAAAGGCAGCAAGCCAATTTTTTTTTCAATCTCAAATCATGGGGAGTCTGTAGGATGCCCCACTTTTATTGATAAACAGCACGTTGCATGGGAAAGGAGATTTTCTTATTAGAAACAAAAAACAAAATAGAATCTAATTAAAAAAATAGAAACAATTTCTAAATTAGTAACTACAAGATAGAAAAAATATATATATCAAAATAGAAACTAAATAAAATAAGGGCAACCCAGTGCACGAGGCTCCCGCTTCTGCAGGGTCTGGGAGGGGCAAATGTAAAGTAGAAACTAAATAAAGCTTCTAAAAAGTCCCCCACACATGGACTGTTTAACATGTAGTGGGCCTCACTCTGGCCCACGAGTGGAGCAATAGCTGGGCCTAAAGGCTGGCTGGTTCATTCTTCTCTTCCACCTTTGATCTACAT
Source organism: Macadamia integrifolia (assembly GCF_013358625.1). Classification (NCBI taxonomy): domain Eukaryota; kingdom Viridiplantae; phylum Streptophyta; class Magnoliopsida; order Proteales; family Proteaceae; genus Macadamia; species Macadamia integrifolia. The sequence continues at coordinate 62,515 of NW_024870614.1, forward strand.
CAAGTGCTACCTCTTTCTGCGTACAATCATTACGAATTCTTCTGTTCCACCATTTGGACTACTGGTCTTGATTAGATACTAACGGTGGACCATCTAGTCAGTTGGGGATGGGATAAGCAAGACAAATTTGTGATGTCTAACCAGTTCGTGGATTCTGTTGAGAATTTATTTATCCAGCATACTTATGCTTGTGAGCTTGGGGAAGAGGTTCACAGGGAAACCAATCTGAAGAATATCACTAGAAATTGATATAAAAAACTGGGCGCCTGCAAGTATCCTTCAACAGGGAAGGGAAAATAAGACCAGAAAACAAGGAGATGGAAGAAGAAAAATTTGAAATAAAAGACCATTGTTTTGGTGCCAGTTCTTGCACCTAACTGGCACCAAAACAATTCACTCAAATCATTCTTCAAAACATTGCCCAATGAATAGGGTTACAAACTTATTTATAAGGAAACCAAATTATAATTAAAGTCTAAAACTGAAATAGAAATAAATCTACTAATTACTCCCTAAGGTCTAATCTAACACAAAATAGAAAACAATAAAACTCAAATTTGTAATTCCCCATTTGTCTAATAATTACCTAAAAAACATATCTTCCCAAATAAAATAACTCAATCTTTCCTAAGTTAAATAAATCCTAAAAGACCCTACTAAACCCAAAAATCCAGCCGGACCTGGTTCATCTAGGTCGAGATTGCTAGAAGGCTTAACCTGGTTCAACATTGATTCTGCATCAAACCTTTTAACTGTCCTTTTGTGCATTTGATGTTATTATTTTTTAGATACTCTTTGGATTTTGTAAGCATTATTCAGGGATAATATGATGAAACAATCAGGAATGCACAAAAGCATTGGAGCTAAATCCTTCATACATGAAAGCTTTTCTTAGAAGGGAGAGGGGCACGAAAGGCTTGAGCACTTTGAAGAGGCTATTGCAGGTAGTTTGGAACTTCAATGATTTAGCTAAGTTAAAATTCACTGCACTGTTCAAGATGCATAATTTTAACCAGAAAAAGGAAAAGACACTACTTTTCCTCTAATTACGGTATCCCCACTGCATGATGTAGTGTGTTGCATATGTAGAGTGACTTTCATCTCTTGAAATATATTTTTTTCTTTGATCACTAGAAAGCTCTATGTTGATAGAAAAAATTGTATGGGAAAATATACTATGTAAAAGAAAAAAGGGAAGAGGAGAGTATTGCCCATAAAAAAAAAAATTAAAGATGTACAAATTTACATTTAACGCTTTTGAATATCCTGGAACTAGTTTTCATGAATGCACTACTTGAATTATTGAATGTTTTAAAATTCTTCAAGAATGTCTTCCTTTCAAAGTAGAACTTGACAACACCCATGCATTGTATAACGCCCCGGCCCCACTAACCTTGGCACAATATTGTCCTCTTTAGCCCATGGGCCTAAAGGTTTCAAAACGCGTTGTGCCATGTTAAGGAGGCTAGAGGTTATCAACTAGCCGAGCAACCTCCCCTAGGCAATGTGGAACTAAAGTATGCACACATTCATCAATCTCCCAAACCCCCTAGTACTTTCTGTATTCTTGATGGGGACACTTCACCGATCAGGCGGGTCCGTTACACTTGCCATATTCTTAAGTGTCACATTTTCCCTCCTTTGGGCATAGTGTCCCCGTTGTGACCCTACACATTTTTGGGGTCTACTCTGATACTATCTATGCCAAGTTTAATAGGGCTGGGGTGTTACATATGGTATCAGAGCTGACCTCGACAACTTGTGGGGTCACAGAGGGGACGCTGTGCCCAGAGGGAGGGAGAATGTGATACCTAAGGATGCAACAAACGTACCAAACCCTCCTAGTAGATCTGTGAGGTGTCTCCACCGAGAATACGGCAAGTACCAGGGGGTTTGGGAGATCAATGAGGGTGTACAAACTTTAGTTTTACATCGCCTAGGGGGGAGGTTGTTGGGGTAGTTGATAGCCTATAGCTTTCTTAACATGACACACGTGTTTTAAAGCTTTGAGGCCCATTGGCCAAAGAGGACAATAATTTGCCAAGGTTAATGTGGCCGGGGCATTACACATTATTATGATAAGTTGAAGTTAATCTTGGAAAAGCTTTTATATACTGAAATTATCCAAAACCATGTTTTCAAGTTGTATAAACCTGCAATTGCACAATCGTTTTAAGTTCTTTTTTCAAAGGGTTATTTTCATGTGGTTAAAGCATTTAATGTAGAACTGAATTGAAAGTGATGCGGATCTGGGGTTCTAAAACCCTATTTGGATTACTTATGGGCCCACGAGAATAATAGATAACTCAATTTAATGGTTGAGTGGCAATCTTGTAAATTCTCAGCACAATTAGAACCCTTTGAAGGATTAAAGGAATCTGGTGTAAAACAGTAACTTAAAATCGAAGAAGAGGGCTTATTTGTGAATTAACTGAAGTGGAAATGAAACAAATGTAATTTATGGACATGAGGGGCTTTATGACAAATAACAAAAGTTATGCCTTTATCAAGAATTAAGAAGAAGAGGCTTCTTCTTCAACCTCATGATATGATAGAAGAGGTGGAAGAACTTGCTTTGAACTAAGATAGATAACTCACCTCTGGGATCTTCAATCGGGCTGAAACTCATGGAAGGGTTCGATAACTCCAAGATCGACAACCTCCAATCGATGTGTGTTCCATACAGTGATACAGGAATCACAAGATGAAGAACTTTTGCAACTCAAATCTGGTGCAATAACAGAATCAGGTTTTGAAATTCTGGTTAGAAACTTCCAATGGAGTCACTTCTACCACATGATTGTCCTCTCACAATCTGCAATTGATCCGAAGAGTAACAGTAGAGATCAATGACAAAAGCTAGGGCTGGAAGTACATCCTTTGGCTCTAATAGACTAATACCACTTGATGGAGAGCCTGTAGAGAAAGGGAAGAAATCCCTGAGCGAACTCAGAGTTGTAGGGGAGAAGATAAGAATAGCACTAAGAGGGGGGGAAAGGGTTCACACGTCTTGCACCATACCCGGCACTAAAACCTTCAATTCAATTCATCGTTCAAAATCTGGCTAATTACTTGGGTTACATGTCTTTATATAATAAAATGAAATTAAAACTTGCCTAATTAAAATGTAAAATTGAAATTAGAAACTTCTAATTAGTGCCTAAATTCTAACTAATGAAAGTACAAACAAAATGAACTCAAATTGGTAACTCCCTAATGGACTAACAACTATCCAAAATAAAAGATTACATATCTCCTTAAATAAAATAACTCATTATTTCCTAAATAAAGTAAATCGTAAAATATCCTACTGATCCCAAAATCAGATCAGATTCGGTTCATCTTGGTTGAGATTTCCCAAAGGGTCAACCTGGTTCAGCCTCAAATCTACATCACCTAGAACAGAGTATTCCCTGGTAAAGAAAAATAAACAACATAAAATTCAGAAACGAAATAGAAAGGAGAAGAATATAAGAGAGGGAAAAGAACAGAAGAAGATCAGGGAAGGAGTGGGAGTTTCACACAACTCAGGGCAGCCATTGGTTTCACCCAGAGCTCTGCATTCAATTCGAAACTCAAATCTGTCTTTCTCCATCGGAAAACTAACTAGCATAATAATAGAAACCCAAAAAAAATGGAAACAAAATATTCTAGGAAACCAGAACTAATCATGTGCCCAACCTTCTGAAACAAATGGAATCGAATAAACTAAATATTGTCCTATTTCCAAGTCTAAAGAGAAATAAACAAAGAAATCAACTTCAAAGTAGCCCTAAATCCAATGCTCAGCTGCATCAGAAAGACTCGAAACAGTTCCAAAATACAATATCTTATATCAGGGGAAAATCCAGATTCAAGGTAACCTAGTACTGAGGTTAAAACAGAGACTCGAAAGGAATATGTAACTGAGGTCAACTGAGGGAATGAGGTTGGGTAACAATCACTGATGTCTGAATCTATTTATGAGTCCAAATCGGTAACTAGGAATAAGGTTATAAACTTTAGGACAGAATAAGGTTAAGACAGAAACAGAATAGGTCGAATATTAGAAATCAGAAATTGAATCCATATAGTAGGGTTCTAACGAGTATTAAATTAGTACCACAAAAACAATACACAAGCAACACCTAAAATCCTTCCCACTGATTTAAAAAACAGGGCTAAAACAGCGCTTAAAACTGAGAGAAGATCGAATATGGGAGAAGATAAAAACAGAAGATCTACAGGTCACTCTGAAATTGGGATACTCTGAAATTGGGATCGAATTTCCTTCTAGGTGGGAGGAAAACTAACCAGAAAATGGGAGCTTTGTTGCTGGATTGGGCTTGGGGTGATTGGACTGGGGAGCAAGTTAACACAAAAAAACTCAGGAAAAACAGAATTAGTAACAAGAATTTTCTGAGAATTATGTTACCTATCAGTGAGTGGGATTAATAATAGAAGATCCCCAAGTAATGTAGATCAGTAGTAGTATAAGAACAAGAACAAAGACGATCCACCTGGGCTTGTCACTGTAATTTGTCGATTGGATCATACACCAAGAATAGCAGCAACAACAACCATTATATTATCAAAATCATGGGAAGAAAGGTGCAAAATAGAAAGAGAGCTAACCACCAATTAGGAAGGTTTGAAAATAGAAAGTTCCCAATCGGTAGTGGCTTTGGTTACAAGAAAGAATTTAATTGTAAAAATACATAAAGCTAACAACTTAAATTGACCCACAGCTAGACTATAACTTAAACTGAACCCTTGGTTCAACCAACTGAACCAAAACAAAATAAAACAAAGTAATAAACAGCAACTCATAACAGAAATCGTGGGCTAGCCTATCCCTCAAATCATGGACTTATGTAGCCTCCTCTTATGTGAGTAGGTCTTCAATATTGCATCAGCATGTGGGAGTAATGATATTTACTTTTATGTTCCCCCCCCCCCCCCGGCCTTTTTTGGTCACTGTAGACATGAAAAAAAAAATCTTGGAATTGGATCCTTCAAATGATCAAGCTAGAAGAGCCATATGGCGCTTGGAGCCTTTGGCAGCAGAGAAGCGAGAAAAAAAATGAAGGAAGAGATGATTGGTAATTTCTGAGTAGGGTTTTTGTCGTGCATTTTTTGCTGCGTTATTGATATTCATAATTCTTTTTCTCTTGGTGGGTATTCTCTTAATATTGTCTTTCTTTTTTAAAAAATTATTGTCTTTGTTTATTTTTTTAATAAGTTAGTCTTTAGTAATTTTTTTTTAGTTGGTGGGAAATGAGGAAAACAATATTTTCCGCTCTTGTTAACTTCTTTTTGAATAATTATTTTGCAAAGATTTAGTTTATATGACAGAACATTTTATTTATTTATTTCTGGTTCCATGTATTGTGACAATATTTTTGAACGAAGTAAAAAGATTTGTTTAGAGCATTAGTGGATATGAACTGCACTCCCATGATTGAGGGATCCTATCCTTGGTTTATTATTTGAAGGCATTTCAAATATATTTTGGTCACATGCAAATTGCAATATCTAGCATATCAGAAGTCATATTTGATCTTTCTTAAGTGGTTAAGAAAGAATGAAACAGACAAGACACCAGGCCCAGATGAGATCCTAATAGAAGTGTGGAAAATCTTGGGAATATGTGGCGTTACTTGGTTGACCAAGCTGTTTAACAAGATTATAAACACAAGGAAGATGCTAGATGATTGGAGGAGAAGCATTGTTGTTCCAGTATACAAACATAAGGGAGATGTTCAAAGCTGCAATAATTATAGAAGCATAAAACTAATGAGTCATACTATGAAACTATGGGAGAAAGTTATTGAAGCCTGCCTAAGAAAAGAAACTAAGACTTCGGAAAACCAATCTGGATTTATGTTAGTTAGATCCACAATAGAGGCTATCTACCTATTGAGGAGGATCATGGAAAGTTATAGAGCCCACTAGAAGGATCTCCACATGATATTTATTGACCTAGGAAGCATATGACAGAGTCCCTAAAGATTTAATCCAGCATATCCTAGTAAAGAGGGAGGTGCCCTTGCCTCTTGGAACCTTCAGATAGACATCTTGCCCCTTCCCTAGCCCTTCTCCCCTTGCTTGGTTCCTTGGGTTAGCTCTTCCTGCCCTTCGATAGCTGCTACACTTGCTTGGTTATTTTCCCTTTTTGTTTCAGCCGATTTGGCTGTGGATCTTCTTGGTTTTTTTTTTTTTTT
>NW_024870614.1:68737-95724 GCF_013358625.1 Macadamia integrifolia
GTTGGCTTTGTTTTGGCTTAGCCTTTTCTCCCCCCTTGTATATTCTTCTCTCTTGGTAATGAATTATTTATTCATCCAAAAAAAGAGGAAAGTGTCGAGTACGTATGTGAATATAATTAAGGATATATATAAAGGTGTGGTGGCTACAGTGAGATTTGTGGGAGGTCAAGGCAAGGAATTCCCAATCACGATTGGACTACATCAAGGATCGATTCTAAGCCCCTATTTGTTTGCACATATCATGGATGAATTAACTAAGTGCATGTTAGATGAGGTCCCCTAGTGTATGCTCTTCGTAGATGACATCGTCCTAGTGGATGAGACTAATGCAGGGATTAACACTAAGTTGGAGTTTTGGAGATCAAAATTGTAAACAAGAGGTCTTAAGATTAGTAGATCGAAGTTGAGTATGTCAAGTGTAACCTTACCCGCTCTATGTTGGATAATGATATGGTGAGATTTGAGGGGACAGATATTCCTCAAAGTGATTGTTTTAGATACATGGAGCCTACCATAAATAAAGAAGGTGACATAGAGGATGATATCTCACAGTGAATTAAAGTGGGATGGATGAAGTGGAGAGTTGCATCTGGATTCCTTTGTGATCGACGATCCCTTTAAAGCTTAAGGGAAAATTCTATAGGACTGTTGTGTGTGCAACTATGATGTATGGGCAGAATGTTGGGCAGTCAAGAAGAGTCATATTGAGAAACTATGTGTAGCTGAGATGAGGATGTTAAGATGGATGTCCGTAAAACTAGGAATGATAAAGTATGGAATGAGCATATTAGATATGTTTTGAGAGTGGCCTGATCAACGACAAGCTCTATGAAAGTCGTTTGAGGTGATATGGTCATGTCCAACTGAGGCATGAGGACGCCCCAGTAATGAGGAGTGATTGGATTTAGATTGAAGGAGCCAAAAGAGCTAGAGCAGGTCTAAAATGACCATAGACAAAGTGGTGAGTAATGTCATCCATACTTTTGGAGAGAAAGGATCCATGTAGCCGTCCTCATTTAGTTGAGACTTTCCTAACTTCTGGGCTGTGCCTCTTCCCCCTTACTCTCATATATATTTTTTTCATCTCTCATTTTCTTATCTCTCCCCCCCCCCCCCCCACTCCTGTTTGGACTTTTCAATTTTGTTTTATATGTATCCATGTGGCCGACCCTATTAAGTTGGGATAAGGCCAAGTTTTTTGTTCTTGTTTAAGTGCTTAAGGTTTTGTAAGATTTTTTTGTGCTACAGTGTCTCATAGCTGAACACCGAAGAATTTCAACATTGCTATAGTTAGGAACAAAATCTATCTCATTTTGTGAGAAAAAGAGGCCTATTTCTGCCCCCCAAGCTTGTGCAGCTGAATGAGCATGCTTGAGCTCAGCCAGCTGCCCACTTAGCTGAAGCCAGGATTTACTCTTGGTTGGCTCAGCTTTGTATGGTTTATTGACTGCACGAAACTAGGATTGACTCATGGTTGGATCAGCTTTGCTTGGTTTATTGACAGCAGAGATGTGGGCTTGCAAGGTTTTCTGGGGTATTGCTGATCCTGATCCAGAAGACTTGGCTTGGATAAGGATCAGATAAGTCCTTGTAGAATTCTTTTTTAGCTTTCCAAAAATTTTCCCCATTTGGTAAGGACAGCCAAGTCATGAAAACTCATTAGTTTGAATATTGTTCATTTATTGTTTCTTTTGGCTATTTTGTCTGAAAAAGAATCTTTTAAACGTTTGCGATGTTTTTTTCCTCTTACTTTAAACTAAGATTAAAATTGATTACAAAATTTAATTGTTTTATGGCTAATACAATGTACTGCACTTCCTTTATCCTTGGCTGCTAGAGCACATCACTGGTCTTGGTTTTCATGGTTTTGTTTCCGGGTTTAGGTAGTCTGGCATGACTGAATGTATTCCAGGACCAAAATTGTTGGCCAAGTTCCTTGGTTAGCTAGTTACCGCAGAGGTTTACTTATGTGAGCCTAAACTGAAATTAATCTGTGTAGAAGTGGTAGTGGCTTCCCCAATTCCATACCTGCTGGTTGAAATGGGAAAAAAAAAGGGGAAAATTACTTTTCTAGTCTTGGTTTTCTTCATATCAGGTATAGTACTTTACAAGGTACTAATAGTTGGGATTCAATCCCTTGAACATTCTTATGTGAGTAGTAGTTTTGTTTTTCTTCGTCTATCTACAAGGTGTTTCGGATGCACTGTCTTACATAGATAATCTTTAGCCGTTATTAGATTAGGTCTCGTCATGTTATAGACAAAAATAAGTGCTAAATATGCTTCTAGTGGAGAACAACCACCTATTACACCAGACGAACATTCAAGGTCTGTTGATGAGCTGGAGGAGATGGAGACTTTCCGTAGCCCAAACTCATCAACAATCATTCTCTCATTTTTATGTCTGGTTGTCAGGATGTTGTCGTTCAGCCCTTCAAGTAATAGGGACTGGTGATCATGCTTCAGGAATGGCAGCTAACATATGACAGTTTATTTTAGTCCATTATAATCCCTGGCCTCTTTACTGTTTAACACATAACTCCCCCAAAGTAAACATCTCATCTTTCTGTACCTTCATTCTGAAAATATCATTGTGTTCCCTGATTTTGTCTATATGTGGACTAAAGTAAATCTTTTATTACTTTATTATTAATGTATGATATCTAAATGTTATTATATTAAGTCTTAAATTGACTAATTTTCTAGGTACACATGCAATATCATTTCATTTTTATATGAAGCACAAACATGCACTAGTTGAAAATGTTCTTTAGTCTGCAGAGTACCGAATACATTTTGCTGTACGCTTGTTGACCTAAATAGACTGCTTTAGTAAATGGAAATTGATTAACTTGTCTGTATTTTATGAGCAGGGAAGCTAAAAGAAATGGGGAACTCTGTACTAGGGCGCTTCAGTATGAGCGTTGACAACTTCAAAGCTGTTAAAGATCCAAACACTGGATCCTATTCCATCTCATTCTCATTCCAGAAATAGGACTGCATGCGAGTCTTTTGATGTTTTATGATTTCAGGAGAGAAAGAAAATTGAAATGGGTGAGAAATATTGTGAATGAGATTGGTAAATGATTATAGCTTCATTAAGAGAGCATGCTGTGTTGCAGAGTTAACATGAAAATGAAACTGGGAGCTTGTATAAGTCTATAAAGTCTTGTCTTCTGTGAGCGCCAGGGCTGCTATAAGGTTGTTTTGATTCAAATCAGAGTAGGTACTTGGAACGAATGCCTGTTTGAATGGTGGTCTCCTTCAGCATCTCTTGAATTGAACCAAAGCTGAACCTGCCATGTCTTCTTCCAGAATATATAGCAGTTATTTCTCTTGATTGATATAAAAGATTGTTAGTTTCGAATCTTTGGTACTCCAAAATGAATAAATTTTCAAATTTGTCACTGAACTCCACTTTAACCCGTGACCCTACCTTCACCTCCAATTCCCCTTCCAACCTTGTACCCAGCCACCACCACCGCCCTCCTTGTAACCCCATCCTGTCCTCGCCTGAAACCTCGAACTGAAGCACCCTTAAAATCAATGACGATAAATCTCACCATCCAATCCTTGCTCGCATTAAGGCTCCGTTTGGTTACAATGGCAATTTAAAGGGAAGAGAAATGAAATTTTTATATTTTAAAAATAATTTTTTATAACCATTACCTCATGTGATTGTATGAATTACTTAATTTTTTTAACCATATTTAGTAATAGTATTGTACATGTAATTTTTCTTTGGGGAATTTACTATCACTCTCCTACACTTGGTCTATATGTACTAAAACTCCCTTACACTTTACCTTTTTACTGAAGCACCTTTTTACTGTTTTTTAATTTTTACATCTCTTTCTACCCTGCTCTTTTAAAATACCTGGATTATCCCTTCTTTTCACCTGTAATCTATTACGCCTTTTTTAAAATTGATTGGTTCAAAACATTGGTTTGAACCAAACCACTGACTTTAGCCAAAACAAGGGGTAAATTACTAAAAAAATAAAAAAATGAAATGTTTATAACCATTATCTCATGTGATTGTATAAAATATTTAATTTTTTAAACCATATTTAGTAATAATATATTGTACATGTAATTTTTCTTTGGGGAATTTATTGTCACTTCCCTACATTTTACCTTTTTATTGATATTACCTTGCTTTTTAATTTTTACATCTCTTTCTCCCCTGCTCTTTTAAAATACCCGGATTATCCCTTCTTTTCACCTATAACACATTTTTTAAATTGATAGGTTGAAAACATTGGTTTGTATCAAACCACTGAATTTGGCCAAAACAAGGGGTAAATTACAAAAAAAAAAAAAAAAAGAAGTTTCGATCCCTTCTTGGTTGAGAAGAAGACCTCTTCTCCTTCAAATTTCATTCTCGGCAAGACGGGAAGACAACTCAAGGTTCTCTCTCTCTCTCTCTCTCTCTCTCTCTCTCTCTCTCTCTCTCTCTCTCTCTCTCTCTCTCTCTCTCTCTCTGTTAATGGGGTTTGGGATTCTATTTTTACCTATTGTTTATTGGGGTTCACTTGCTTGGGTTATGCTTGCAGATTGAGATAATAAATGGATTGGGAATGGACTGTTGCAATCCCAGGAAAGGTCTTATGGTCAAATGGATTGGGAATGCCATGATACCTTTGTAAGAATATTCTTTAGAATATTCTCTTTCTCTATTATTGTCTCATATACCAATTAGGTAATTGACTGATATTAATCTCATAGAATTGGATTCCAAATAGGAAACTCACTCTTCATCTAATTAGGGAAAAGAGTCTTACCCTATTTGACACACATTGATGGAAGGGTGCATAAAATTTATTTAATAGGACTCTAGGTCCTCCTCCTACCCTAACGTCAATCTCATTATTGGTTTCATCACCAAGAGAGCATTAAGGAGAGTTAGTGGGAGAGACCTGGAGGATCCATTGTGTTCGTGATTGGGATTGCAGGAATAAAGATACGAGAAGAATATAATGGCGGAAAATTCTTCACGTGAACGATATGCGTTTGCTCTTATAGTTTAATTTCATGATTCAATAATTATATGGCAAGATCCTATCTATTGTTATTAGTAGGAATAACTTCCTTCAAGTGGTATTAGAGCTGTATGGTTACGCTAATGTGTTCTTGAATCACATGGAAAGTACTGTTCATTAATAGTATTCGGCACTGTTCATGAACAGTACCACTGTGCACGGCACTATTCATGAACACTGCCGGTACTGTTTACGGCACTATTCAAGTATTGTTATTTACGGTACTGTTCATGAACAGTACTCGACTCATATTATGTTAATATGATCCAATTGATCGGATCGGCTTGAATGAGATGAATTGTATTAGTTTTGATATTAATCTATATGATTCATGACCAATATCATACGGACAATTGCAAAATCTCCTTTATGTTATTTGCATGGGATTCACAAGCATTGAAAATATTTAAACTCTAATTGTAAATTAGGGTTTATTTGTTATACTTTACCCAAAGATTTATTTTGTATAATGTAATTTAGGGTTTTGAGTTTGTGGCAAAAAAAAATAAAAAAAAAAACCCATATTTGGGGTTTAATAAACTAAACCCATTATGAAAGCCCATATTATAGGGTTTAATGAAATAAACCCATTATGTAAGTCCATCTTTTCCTTGTTTAAACTCATTAAAGGCTTTTGATTAAATGAAACCATAAGCCCATTATGAAATAAATTCATCTCTATTTCTTACTTAAGCATATTAAAGGGCTATTTTTTTCATTGTTTCTATTCTTGGTTATTTATTTCTATTTTTGAATACGTTTCTCTTTATGCCTTATTTTTTATTCTATTCATAATAGAGATGGTTTCTTTGTACTCTCTACTTAAGTTTGTACATATTTCATGGATTGTACATCTATTTCTACTTATGCTCTATATTACCAACTGAATTTCTATGATTTTTAGAATACTTTTATGGTAGAAATTGATGTTGTCTATGTCTTTATGCATTATTTTAGAACACCTATGATGCTAGGATGACAATTTGTGTTAAATTTAAATTGAAAGTGTATAATTCTCAAATTTAAATGCATTTGGGGCATTAATGATTATGTGATTAAGTTGAATGGGAGTATCCATAGGTACACATTTTTCTTGATCATAATAATTATATATGTTGGCCTTAAACATAATCGTATCACACATTCAATTTAAATCAAACTTTAGGGTCTTATGATGATCGTTATGTAACAGTCAAGATAGAATGAGAATATCCGCAGGTATACATTCTTGATTGACTGCGTTGATCTATATATAATAGTTTAATAGTTAAATGGGATGGGAATATCCACAGGTATACATCTTATTTGATCATTTTGATGATTTAAATATTTTACCCTAATGATGTCTCCCATCTAATGTAAAATGAACCATTAATATATTACCATCTCGATCCCACATGATATATTGTAATGATGCAATAGGTTGCTTTTCTAGAACTTTAATATTCTATTACTGAAACTCAAAGCATGATGATTGATATGCATGTATTATTTACTCTTATTCATAGGTTCAATACCTATCCTATTTCGAATAACGTACTACTTCTGAATGGATCAAACTTTAATGACTGGCATGAAGAACTTATTTATTACCTTGCTACCATGGATCATGATTATGTCTTACATAATGAGAACCCTGCTGCTCTTACTGATGAGAGCACTGATGATGAGGTTACATTACCTGATTGGTGGGAGCGTTCCAACCATCTTTGCATTTTATATATCAAGAAGACGATTAGAAAGACTATCAAAAGCTCCATACCAAGTTCTGAAAATACAAAGGAATACCTAATCAATGTAGAGAACTGTTTTGTTACTGCTGATAAATCTTTGGCTAGGGCTTTGATGACCAAACTAGTAATAATGAAGTATACTAGTACTAATGGGATAGAGAACCATATCTCTGAAATTACAAGTATCTGTGCACAACTAAAACCCCTCGAATTGATAATGAATGAAGGTTGCATTGTCCAAATCATTCTGACTTCACTTCCTCCTCGTTTTGGAACATTCAAGATCCACTATAATACAAATAAAGATAAATGGACTCTGAATGAACTTCAGAGTATGTGTGTCCAAGAGGAAAGGAGATTGAATGACGAGGGAGGCAAGGTGATCAATTTTGTATCCAACCAGAATAAAAGGAAGAGAGAAAATTTTAAAAAAGAACAATGCATGAAAGAAAGCCTCCAAACCAAAGTTTGATGACAAGGAAAAGAAAACTGACAAGTTGAAGTGTTTCTTCTGTAAGAAAGTAGGATACCTTCAGAAAGACTGTCAGAAACGCATGACTTGGTTCGAAAAGAAGGGTAATGATTCTATCTTAGTATATTTTCAAACCAATCTTGTTGATGTTCCTTGTAATACTTAGTGGATTGATTCAGGAGCAACTGTTCATATTTCTAAATCTATGCAGGGCTTTCTTACAACCTGAAAACCAAATCAAAGTGAGAGCATCGTCTACATGAAAAACCGACAAGAGTCTGAACTTTGATCTATCGGCACTTATAGACTCATTTTGGTCACTGGATTCCAGTTGGACCTTATGGATACTCTTTATGTCCATTATCTTTCTAGAAATTTAATTTCATTATCGAGACTTGATTGTGAAGGTTTTAAGTTTACTTTTGGTGATAAGGTTGTAAACATTTTTAAAGATACCAATCTAATTTACACTGGATAATTATGTGATAGTCTTTATAAAATTAATTTGGATTCTAATTTTTCTAAATCCATTCTTGCACTGTATGTGAATGCTGGATCAAAGCGTAAATCCAACAATGATGATTCCCCATCCTTATGGCATAGATGTTTAGGTCATATTTCTAGACCTAAAATGGAGAGGTTAGTGAAGCATTAAATATTGTCAAATCTAAACTTCACTAACTTCACCACTTGTATAGATTGTATCAAAGGTAAGCAATCTAAGACAAATAAAGTTGTTTTCAAAAGGACCAATTCACTTCTAGAATTGATACACACTGACATTTGTGGCCATTTTGATCCTTGTATAACTGGTGAAAAATATTTTATCACCTTCATTGATGATTACTCACGATACTGTTATGTCTACTTATTAAAAGAAAATCTAGTGTGTAAACTTAAGAAATCCATATACGAACTTAAACAAGCTTCCAGACAGTGGTATATTAAATTTAACCACATCATTATTTCCTTCGGATTTGTTGAGAACACCTTTGATAGGTGTATATATCTAAAACTTAGTGGAAGTAAATTTATATTTTTGGTCTTATATGCGGATGATATTTTATTTGCTAGTAATGATTTTGGTTTGTTGAGTGATATAAAGACATTTCTTTTTAAGAACTTTGAAATGAAAGATATGGGTTTAGCTTCTTTCGTTATCGGCATTGAGATATTTCGTGATAAATCTCGTCGGATATTTAGGCTATCACAGAAAACCTATATTAACAAAGTTTTGAAACGATATGACATGATGAATTACAAATCAGGTGTTTTCTCCATTATCAAAGGAGATAAGTTCAGTCTAAATCAGTGCCAAAGAATGATCTGAAAAGAGCACAAATGAAGGATATTCCCTATTCTTCTGCAATATAGAGTCTTGTGCATGCAATGACTTGTACTCATTCAGACATCAGTTTTGTTGTTGGTATGTTAGGCAGGTATGTTAGTAATCCTAGCATGGATCATTGGATTGCAGCAAAGAAGGTGATGAGGTATTTAAAGGGGACTAGGGAATACATGTTTACTTAAAGAACATCTGATCAGTTAGAAGTAATCGGATATTCAGACTCTGATTATGCAGGATGCCTCGACAGTAGAAAATCTACATCAGGATACATCTTTCTACTTGCTGGTATGGTGATTTCTTGGAAGTCCAAGAAACAGACTTGTATCTCTACTTTTACTATGAAAGTAGAGTTTGTGGCATGCTTTGAGGCCACATCTATGGTAATTTGGTTACGAAACTTTATCTCAGATCTTTGGGTTATCGATACTATTTCGAAGCCATTGAGAATGTATTGTGACAATGTTACTGCCATATATTACTCCAAGAATGATAAGCATTCAAGTAAAGCGAAGCATATTGGAGTAAAATACAATTTTGTAAAGCAATCAGTTCAGAAACAAGAAGTGTCTATTACACACATCGAGACAAGTCTGATGATTGCTGATCCTATGACCAAGGCATTAGCGCCTAAACACTTTACAAATCTTGTAATGGACATAGGTTTATGTAAAGTTTGATGTAATGGTCATATTATGTTAGACATTTTTAATTATTTATTTAAATGATCAAGATATTTGTTGTTTCTGAATATTTCTCACTTTATTATTATGTGTACACATTTTATTTAATATATGTGAGGTATTATGTTTGACCATTTAGTTATAGACTTTTCTAATATATTCCCTACTTTTGCACCTGTTTGGATGACGTTATTAGTGTTGTGACTATGGAAGGGAGTATGTCGTTATATGATGTATAACTGTCATGATCCACATTAGTAGTTTTGTTCAAATATGGTATTATGATTGTGATGACATAAAGTTGATGGGTTTACTTTCAAATACTGCAGTATGATGTTAGAATCCAAATTATGTTTGAGATTATTATTATGTGATCATATGGTTCAAGTGAGAGATTGTGAGAATATTCTTTAGAATGTTCTCTATTATTGTCCCATATACCAATTAGGTAATTGATCGATACTAATCTCATAGAATTGGATTCTAAATAGGAAACCCACTCCTCGTCTAATTAGGGAAAAGAATCTTACCCTATTTGACACACCTTGAGGGAAGGGTGCATAAAATTTATTTAATAGGACTCTAGGTCCTCCTCCTACCCTAACGTCAATCTCATTATTGGTTTCATCACCAAGAGAGCATTAAGGAGAGTTAGTGGGAGAGACCTGGAGGATCCATTGTGTTCGTGATTGGGATTGCAAGAATAAAAATACGAGAAGAATATAATGGCGGAAAATTCTTCACGTGAACGATATGCGTCTACCCTTATAGTTTAATTTTATGATTCAATAATTGTATGGCAAGATCCTATCTATTGTTATGAGTAGGAATAGCATCCTATACCTTAACATTTAACACTATGTTTTTGTAAACCTTAAATTGGAAAGGAAGAAAAATGGAAGAAAATTTTCAGTATTCCATACATTCAGAATTTTAGGTGTGAATGAGAGATGTTCGTATTATAATAATGGAAGGTTTAAGAAAACAAAAAAAAATTCTTCCTCTACTTTACTTTGATTTGAGAGTTTGCTCAGCTATGGAAGATTACGAGCAAAGCTAATGGTTCTGAAAAGTTTACTGTATTGATCAGTTCAAAGTCCAACTGGGTATTGCTTGTTTTTTTATTTTTTTAATCCCTAAAACCATGTGTTGCAACCCTAATGGTGAAAGTAACATTGAGATTACTCATCCGAATTAGTATCGATTGAGACCGATTCCAATCCAATACCGATAAAAGAAATAGATTGCTAAAACTTGCGACAATGGATGAGGAAAAAATTAATGAATAAACAATATCCTTGATGATTTGATGAGGCAAATAAATAAATAAATAACAATATCTATCTTTAAGTGACTTAATATTAATGTATTTAAAAAAATTTCAAAAAAGATAAAATAGAGGAGTTTGAGTTTTAGCCAACAAAGCAACATTTGAACCCTTGTTTATTTTGTTTGGCTAAAGTAAGTGGTTTGGTCCAAACCAATGTTTTGAACCAGTCAATTTTAAAATGTGTAATAGGTTACAGGTCAAAAGGAGGGGTAATTTGAGTATTTTAAAAGAGCAGGAGAGAAAGAGACGTAAAAATGAAAAAGCAGGAGAGTATCAGTCAAAAAGTAAAGTGTAGGGGAGTTTTAGTAAATATAGGCTAAGTGTAAGGGAGTGATAGTAAATTTCCTTTCTTTTTTTTTTTTTACATATTATGGCAAAGGGTTTTGGTTGCAAAGGAAAAGAAAATTTTATAGCTAAATGTGGAATGATTTGAAACTAAAAATTAACATAAAGAGTTTGAGGTGGAAACATAAAATATAAAGAGAAAAGAATACAAGCAATATAAAATAGAAGGGAGGGAGAGGTAAGGGACGTATGCATGGTAGAGGATGCGAAAAATAACGCCTTGAAATTTAAAGGCGACAAATGATATAAATATTTAGAAAAAATTAAAAAAATCTCAAGTAAAACCTGCCTTTTGCCAAATATTTTTGAAATTATCATAGGGCTAGAAGTTTGAAACTTAATGTCAAACTGTCTATATATGAGAAGATCATCTATGAAAAAGGGAAAACATTGTTATCAAGCAAATTCATGAATCTATTGAGAAAGATAAACACTCACGACTCAAACTTCATTAAGATAAAAAAAAAAACGAAAGGGATTCAGAGATTTATCTGTAATCGATCAACTGCAGTAGTAAAATAATAAAATAAAATAAAGCATGTTGCAAACAATAAGAGAGAATTAAGGTAACCATTGCAACAATAATTCATTATCAAAGAAAAACAATTGTAACTATTGCAGCCTAAAAAAAGGTTCAAAATAGTTATCAATTGGTGATGTAAATCACATCACATTATTCACAACATAAGTGCATTGAATCGGATCCTAAACTTGGTTTCCATGAATCTATTGAGGAAGAGACGCACTCACTACTCAAACTTTATTAAAAAAAAAAAATGAAAGGGATTCAGAGATATACCTGTAGTCGAGCCACCACAGTACCAAGATAAGAAAAGGAAATATAGTCTGTTGCAACCAATAAAAGGGAATTAAAGTAACCATTGCAACCATAATTCATTAATGAAGAGAAACAATTGTAACTATTGCAACCCAAAAATAAGTTCAAAATAGTTCTCAATCTGTGATTTAAATCTTATTACCTTATTCACAACCTAAGTGCAACGGATCCTAAACTCATTCTCATACATTAACTCTTGTAATTGGTAAGGTCTTTGGATACGATGACAACTAAGCAGCTATTCAAGAAAGTGTTTTTTTACTATAATTAACACTCAACTATATTATTAACAGTTCAACTAGAAATTACATGCTCAAGACAATAATGAAACAAGAACGATTGTGATAATTATAGCATGAAAACAACACCTGGTTTTAAAAGACTTACTGTGTTTGGTTGTTGGAGTGCTATTCTTAGCTGAAATTTCACCATCAGAACACCCTCTTTTTGTTTCCATGAGGAATTAACAACTTATCTGTATGAGGAAATCTTCAATGATGGCTATAACAACATGTACACTACTCTAATTTGTACTATTGAAGCCATATCTCTTATGAAACAACAACAAAGAAATTTTTTTAGAGAAACTGAAAGAGAAGCAAACTAAGGATTTTATTGTGTTCACCATTACTTATATTACTGGTGAGTGCCTTCATAAAACAGAAAAGTGAATAAAAAAAATATTGTATATAATGAGATCATCATTATTTGGAGAACCACATAAAATCTAGTTAGAGCTCAACAAAATAAAGGAAATAGTTCTAAGAAACTGTGAGGGAAAGATTGTTTTGTACCATTATAAAACTCCATGTCCATCTAGGATCATTGTAACAAACAAGCAAAGATCCCTTCTTACGTAGAATCCTTCCCTAAGAAATGTAGAGCGCAATGCTTTCTCTTTCTCATGAATAATGTCCTCAGTTGGTCTTCCACTAAACTTTGATACAACAGCAATGCCTCCATCAACCTTTCTCAAGCTTAAAAGAGCATTGTCGATAAAGAAACTAAATGAAATCAGTTTAGTATCATTAAAAAAAAATAAAAATAAAAAGAGTCAAACGAATTTAGGAAAACAATAGAGAGAGAATCTAGAAAATAGGGATTTTCTTTTTTGTTGTTGTAAATATAGATGATGAATGAAATTAGTTTAGTTTTATAAAAAAAAATAAAATAAAATAAATAAACGGATTTAGGAAAACAATAGAGGAGAGAGAATCTACAAAATATATATTTTCTTTAAATAAGGAAAGCGATTGAGAGAGAATCTAAAAAATATGGATTTTTTTTTTTTGTTTTAAATATATAAGATGAAATTTTTTTAGTTTCATTAAAAAAAAAAAAAAAAAGAATCAAACGAATTTAGGAAAACAATAGATGAAAGAGAATCTAGAAAATATATATTTTCTTTAAATTAGGAAAACAATCAAGAGATAATCTAGAAAATAGGGAATTTCTTTTTTTTTATTTGTAAATATAGATGATGAAATTAGTTTAGTTTCATTAAAAAAAAAAAAAGAAAGGAATCAAATGAATTTAGGAAAACTATAGAGGAGAGATAGTCTAGAAAATATATATTTTCTTTGAATAAGGAAAGCAATTGGGAGATAATCTAGAAAATAGGGATTTTTTTTTTATAAATAAACAATAGAGGAGAGAGAATCTAGAAAGTATATATTTTCTTTAAATTAGGAAAGCAATTGAGAGAGAATCTAAGAAATAGGGATTTAAAATATATATATATATATATATATATAAGATGAAATTTTTTAGCTTCATTAAAAAAAGAAAAAGAAAAAGAATCAAATGAATTTAGGAAAACAATAGAGGAGAGAGAATCTATAAAATATATATTTTATTTAAATTAGGAAAGCAATTAAGAGAGAATCTAGAAAATAGGAAATACTTTTTTTTTTTTTTGAGCATTTTTTTTTTTTTTTTTTGATAAAAAGGAAAGAAATTGAGAGAGAATCTAGAAAATAGAGATTTTCTTTTTTTGTTGTAAGTATAGATGATGAATGAAATTAGTTTATTTCATAAAAAAAAGAATCAAACGAATTTAGGAAAACAATAGAGGAGAGAGAATCTAGAAAATATAATGTAGATGTTTTTTAAATTAGGAAAACAATTGAGGAGAGAGAATATAGAAAATAGGGATGTTTCATTTAATTATTAAGAAAAAAAGAAACAAAGGATACAAAAAAATAGTAAAATAAGAAAGATTAAAGTTAAGAAATTTAAATAAACAAGAAGAATAAGAAGAGTAAAGTAGTCCAATAAAAGATTAACCACGAAACATGAGTACATGCTTTTATAATAGTATAATATATATATATATATATTTTTTTTTTAAATATGAAAATTTCCCTTCCCTTCTCTTTAATTCTTCTTACAATCAAACACAGCTTAAATGTTGGCACCAAATGGTGGGAAAATGAGATGTGAAGGCGAATTCAATGAAGGTTGTTGGAGGTGACGGTGGCTCAACGGTATAGTTGCAGTTGTGGGTGGTTGCAAGCAATGGGAAAAGAGGTGTTGCAAAAGAGGGACGATCACGGTGGATGGGGTGATGTGTGGGCGTTTGAGTTACCCAAACCCAATCAGCGGCTTATAAGGGGGAAATTGAAAATAAATCTAATTTAGAACAAAATCTATTAATAAGTGTAAGAGAACCCGAAACGTTAAATTTTTAAACTTGGGGAACCTGAAACGTCTTTTTTGCAAACTTAAGGCAGCTTAGATGTAATTTAACTCTTTCCACCATTCACGGGGCAGGAGACGCTCCCTAAAGATCCACTCTAGTGGGCAAAACATGTCTGGAACTAGGGCTACGTTTGGTAATTATCTAGAAAAATGGAATTAGCGTTTGGTGTCAATTTGGTGTTTTTCTGTTTTTTTTTTAAATGAAAAGGGGAAAAAAAATGATGGAACGATGAAATCTTGTTCCGTCATTTCGATTTCGTTCCAAATCTAAAAAAGTGAACTAGGGTAATTGTTCTTAAAACAAGTTCACCAAACACCAATTTTTTTTGTTTTAAAACGGTATTTTGACATAGAAACTGAATTCTGTTTTTGACACGACATGTCGTCTTTGGAATTGAATGACTACCAAACGCAGCCTAAGCTTTTGGAGAAAATCTTCAGTACCAGGTTTGAAAGTTTTGGATCAACTTGTTCTATGGCCTCTGAGACTCAAAATGAATGGGCAAGTATGTGTCTTCTGTCTTTGTTGCAATAAATATGTAACACAGGTGTGACTGAGAACCAGATACGATCGTGCCTTCCACCATAGGATGAGGTTTTGGGTAGGAAGAGAGGGGGACAATCAATGGTTGAAGGCACAACCGCATACGTACAGTGCCATGCACATAAACTTTTGCCAAAAATTATCCTTCAACTTGAAGGTTTTAATTTACGTAAATGATATAATATCACATAAAATTAGGATTTAGTTCCTAAAATGACTAAATATCCAAGTTTGGAGGTAGAAATGGGAATTGACCACAGCACTATGCCTGATGCTCCTTCCTCTTACTCAGCGTCAGTGTATTGTAAATAGAGAATATAGGATAGAGGATTGGGGAAGAGAGATAAAATAGGAAGTTGGGGGCGATTTTTATTTTTTGCCTTTTTTTTTTTTTTTCTCTTGTGTGCAGTCACTTGGACGATTTTCTTTCTTGCTTAGCGATTTAGACAATATTCTAATTTAATTGGAAATCCCGATCATGCTCCTTGTCTTTAAGTAGGTGAAAAATAGAGAATCTTCAACCAAATCTCCAAAAAAATAGGAAATCTTGTGTTCTACGCCCAAGAAGAGAGAGAGAGAGAGAGAGAGTGGCGCCCAAAGTGTGTCCCTCTTGATTTGTTGGCATCTGGAATATTCTCTATATCTTTGGGACAATTGCAGAAAGGTTGGGCCTGCATCTTGGTTCTATTTTAGTCATTTTTCTAGTCTGAAAAGAATAATCACGTATATGGTTGTCAAAAAGAATGTGCACTTTTAATGTAACACGTCTATCTTGTTCAAAATTTCGTCCTCTTAGCAGCCATGAAAATAAACGAAACCTCTTTACTGCAAAATTGGAGACGCCCGATAGTCTTTAAGGCCTTTAAAATACAAAACCTACAAAAAGAGAGTAAAACCCAAGGTAGTTTCATTCTAAGTATGTAAAATGCATATTTTTTACTTTAAAATTTTACACATAAATGTGCTCATCAACACGAAACTGAGTCAATTCAAGATATTAGTTGAGGTCTCAGTCGAGCTCTTGCATAAATCCCATCTAGCCTCTGGTCTTGTCTTGTCATTCTAAAACATGAGACAAAAACAAGATCTTTCTGGATCTTGAACCATTTATGGCTCTGTCTCTTGTTTCTATTTAAAATAAAAAAAAAAAAAAAAACACAAAAATTCATAATAGTGTCGAGACTCGAGAGTCATTTATGGCTGAAAATTACATTTTGCCATTTTTTTACACTGAGCTTTGATGAGCATATGTTACACGTTACATTTTTAGGTTAAAATTGTAAAATGGCATGGACAACAAATCTGTTACAGCTTTATAAGTCGTTTGCTTTACCCGTTGAAACCCTTGTCTCTCTTTCTCTCTCTCCTCATCTCTCACCCCTCTTTTCTTTTTTTTTTTCTTCAAACTCACGGTCTCATCTGCAATTTGTTTCCATTATTGCAACCCCCTTTGGGTCTCTCTCTCTCTCTCTCTCTCTCTCTCGCTCTATGTGAGTGTGTGTGTTGTGTTAGGGTTTTGATTTCTAAAACTGATCATGTTCTTCTACAGATTCTCACCACTCATTGTTCAAATCTTTCATCAACCACAACTATCGTATAAGTTATGGTAGTTCGGAGGTAACTCTCTCTCTCTCTCTCTCTCTCTCTCTCTCTCTCTCTCTCTCTTGAAGGTGGGTGAATATATTTTCCATGTGATACGGCAGAATTTATCACCGAATAAAATGAGGACACGTGGCAACCGAGGGAGGGACACATGTCACCCATCCGATAGAGGCCGTAAGTATAATACCCTACTTCTTAAACCCGGTCTGATTACACGGTTGACCCGGTTTAACCATGCAGGACCCGAACCAGAGAGAATTAGAGTGGGTTCCTTATGGACTATGATGGCAAGGGTGACCTTAAACACCGGCTAGCTCGACAAGTCCGAGCCAGTGCCAAAAGAGACGGGAATACCCAAGCCGTGTACATGCACCTATTATAAGGCCATGTACGGATAAAACATGTATGTAGCCGTATATTAAGGTGCATACATATATGACATCGTATGCCAAGAGTGAGATTCGCGCCGAGGGTCGAATTCTGTCAAAATCCCAAGTTTTGGCCCTCAGGTGGGCGGACAGGTGGGCGCATCCACCCACCTGAGTGACCCATCCATGTGAATTATTTAGTTATTTAAGAAGTATATATATAGCATTTATGATTTTCTTTTCTTTTTCATTTATGACACTCGTATGCTGGTGAGAATAGTAAAGAGGAGAGAGAAAGGAAAGGAAAGAAGAAGAGAAGAGAAGGAAGAGGAAGAAGAGATGGATTTCAGCGGCGCCGAGGCTTGATCTTCCCATTCCGACGCCGGAAGAGTGATCTTCAACATTAGATCTACATTTAGAGGTAAGCAAATTTGGGTTCCTTAAACCTTCACCATACCCAAGTACAACCCTTGATTTGGGTAGGGTTTCTTGAGATCATGTAAATCCCCCTTGAAATGATGAATCTAAGGTTTAATAGATGATTTATGTGTTGATCTTGAAGGATTTGGAGAAGTATTTACAAGGTTGGAGAAGCATTGTGGATTTGAAGTGATTTTTGGGGTTTGAAGGTGTTCTTGAGCAAAAAAGGTAAATGGCTTCCCATTCCTTAAATCTAACCTAGATCTAGGTTAGAACCATCCTATAAGACCTTGAATGTGTGAAGAATGGGTTTAGAAAAGCCCAATTTGAATCCCCAAATATTGGTAGAAATTAGGAAGAAACAGCAGGTTTCCCGCCAAGACCGGTGGGCCAAATCGGTGGGCCATCTGGCCCTCCTGTGGGCACCCGCCTGAGAGGGCAGGGCCCTCGGGCACAACCGGCGGGCCAGACCGGTGGGCCAACCGGTGGGCCACCCTGCCCGCCTGTCTTAGCAGACCCCCTAGCCCAATCGGCGGGCCAGACTGGTGGGCCAACCTACCCGCCGGTCCAGACCAGTGGGTCAGACAGGTGGGCTGTCTGACCCACCCGAGAGGCTCCGAATGTGATTTTTACATCCGATTAGACCCAAATCGGACGCGTGACCTTCTTTTAGGATTCTAAACATGATCGTGTCATTGGATCATGTTAATCTTGATTCCAAGATGGTGAAATACTAACCCCGCTCACTCATGCTAGGTTCACCAAATCCTAGGCTTCACGCACCGGATTTCACCTGTACCGAGAGGGAATCCTTGTACACTACAGGTAAGTGGGGAGAGGACGTTTGGCCTTGTTTCAAGGCATTGTTTGGTATTCATTTAATTGTATCTAGTCTAGCCATGCCATCATGAAAATGCTATGTAGATTAGTCATCCTCACTTTGTTATGCATGGGTGTTGTGTTTACTTTCTAAATGCCAAGTGATGAGATGCTTATGTGATGAATGTGGACATCATTGTGCATGATGCATAAATAGACTAGACGCCGTAGTCGGCTTAGAAACGAGTGCATTGGGAGCCCGTGGTATGGGATGCGGTGGCACTATGCAATCGTACTATTGTCATATAGGAGCAAGCGGTTTAGGATTTTCACCTTCCAGTGCTACGACCCTTCCCAACAGGGGTTAAGGTGTTGGGTTACCATTTGGGTGGAAGCAGTGGTCGCGGTTGTTGGGTCACTGTGGCGGTTAGACATTATGCCCGACTGGTCAATAGGATAGTCGGCATCCCCGGTGGTATACTCAAGAGGGCTAATCGTATTGCTTTTAAATTGCTGGAGTCAGCCCTTTAATTTCAGTCATTTACTTTTCTGTTGAGAGCCGGTGGTCGGCATGTTTTTACTTTTCCGAGTACTCACGGTGGGCCTTCTCCGACAACCCTATGGGTGTATCGCGGGATGGAGTTCGCGGCTCGTACCCGGAGTATATGCGCATTGTGGCTGTAGTAGCACTAAACCAAAGACTTAGTAATGTTGCTTAGGTGGATGTGATTTAAAATGTATTGCATAACATGTAGTACATATGATTGTGTTTTGTTGTGTGGACTGCTGTGTGGTCCATCTTTCCACTTACTGAGCTAGTGAGCTCATCCCACGTGTGCACCTCTTTTAGATGATTTTGCAGGTCACCCATCTGAAGAGCACGGGGTGGGTCCCACAGTCGAGTTCCTTGAAGAGGACTGGTGGGCCCCTAAGGAGTTAGAGCACGACACTGATTGCTTATGCGAGAGTTATGCTACGGGACCGCAGTTCTGATGCCGAGCTGAGCTCCATTTATGATGCTGAGCTGATCTCCACTTTGATGCCGAGTCAAGCTCTACCTTGTGAAGTCGAGCTGGGCTCAACCTTTAATACCGAGCTGAGCTCTATGTTTTGATACCGCGTCGAGCTGTATACTCTGATTTTGATGATTTCTTTTATGTACTTGATATGTGAATTGTACTTTTATTTTGTTATATCATGCCTTCGGGCCCACATGTATATAACTATTGTATCACAATTCGGGCATCAAGTATTATGGGAATATTCACAGGTAAACCAAGTCTTCCATTGATCTGATAAGCTTTTATTAGTTGTGTGTATACTGTGGTGGAATACAGTATCAGATGATCCTAACAGGTTTGGGTTAACCGGTGTTAACCCGGTCACTGGCTCGGTTCTGTGTGAACGGGGTGTGACAACGGTGGTATTAGAGCGAGATACTCTAGTCCACTCATAGCATACCATTAGAATCCCGTAGAATCTATAATAGGAAAATGGGATTGGGTTAATGTAAAAGCTTTAAAGAGTTAAAAGCCAAAGAAAGAAAGTATTAAAAATGTTTGCATTTAGATGTTGCATTCATGGCATGCGTGAGAGTAGATAAAAGGTAAATTAAATTGGTGTCATAACCCATCGAGTACAAAGTTTGACGAAATTTTGGTAGCATAACGGCGTAAAATGGGGTTTCCAAAAATTTACACACAAACACCTGATAAACAACCTATATATATAATATAACAAGGATCAAAAAATTTACAAAGACACAATTAAACTACACAAGTGATCTCACATACGAATTCACCACAAAAATCACTATCAAAGTACATTATCCCACAAATAATTCCAGTTACAGTGTAAGTACAAGGAATGAGAAAAGAAATGAAATATACAACAAGATCCAATAACAGGAAACAGATAAGAAGCTGGTGTGGACGAGCTAAGTCCTCACTGATCATCGTCATCGTCGTCTATGATTACTACGTTTGTCGGAGGTCTAGAGTTGACGTCGAGGCGATGGTCGTAGTAGTCAAACCTCACGTTCACTAGCCGTACCTCCCTCCGAAGCCGGCCAAAATCTGCTGAGATGGCGTTGGCCGTGGTATCCAAGTCCTGGCCCAGTCTGAGGAAGGAATCCTCCAAAGTAGCCTGCCTCTCCAGGATGCGTTCCTCCCTGGAAGCACTCTCGTCCAGCCTTCTTAGCAGCTGATCTTGGCCATCCTTCAAAGCCCTCATGGTGAACATCACGCCCTCAAAATCATAGGCACTATTCTCAGGTGGTGGGGCTCTATGCTGTGGGGCTGCTGCTCTGGTGAAGCCAGGATCGGTACCTCTCGACTCCTGAGGCACCTCCTCAGGGATGTCCTCATCCCCCAATTCATCCTCCTCATCCTGAGGAACATAGTCCTCATCCTCCTCACTGGACTCCTCCTCCATGAGAACATCCTCTATAGGGGCAGCCCTCCTATCCCTACCTCTCTGAGCTCCTGCTCTCGGAGGTGTGTCCATAAGGGTGTGGAGACCCATCCTCAAGAGGTTACCTCTGTCGAACTTGTCCGCCGGAGTCTTCCCCTCCTCGCCACTCAGGTCCACCCCGAAGAACTCGAAGATCCTAGTGAGGATCCTGCCATATGGGAATCCTACATCCTCGGGGTGAGAAGTGTGGTGCTCCATCGTCTTGAGGATGATGTATGGCAGGCACAAGTGCTCGGCACCTCCTTCTGAGGCCGTATAGATGCAGTAATCTATGAAGGCCGCCATGAAGCCCACCTTGTTCCGATGACCTCCCCTGGGGAGCAAGTTGAACTGGACCAGTCTAGCAAATACTCGAACCTCCGGGAAGAAGGATGTCTCAGACTCCGGACGGGCACTGCTGCCACAAATAGTCTCGTAGATGTAGTCCGGCGTTTCCAAACTCATGAATGGTCCCAGGGGCTTACTCCTGGGAGGACTGTAGTAACGATGCCCGGCTGCAGAGATGTCCAAAATGCTGGCCAAGGTGTCCACGGTCAGCTGGATGTCCACCCCCTTCACCAAGCTGACTATAGTGTACTCCCCGTACTGACAGGAAACCTCCAGGTTACAGTAGAACCTACGAACCAGCTGCTCGTAGCACGGACGGTCTACCTGGAGGATGGACTGCCAGCCCAGTGCTATAAACCTCTCCTGAAGCCGAACCTTGTGGAAGTCGTCGACTACCACGGTCTTCTCCATCATCACTGACCTCTTCAGGAAGGCCGTCCAGTTGGTTGCTGCTTCTGCACTATGGAAGAGCTTTTCATCATAGTCCGAAGGGTCAAACCGGGCAGGTCCGGGTCTCCCTGTGCGGGGGGCTGGAGAGCTAGTTTCCAAAACTCAATTTTCACAAAACAGAAAAGCGACAAGACCGAGAGTAGGGCAAAACAGCGAGGTAGCAAGAGGCATATAAGCCATGACAATTAAAGAAGGGAAAACCCCCAATTCTCAAGGTGAAAGTCCAAGCTAAGAGAGAGTGCAAAAGACTCACCACAGAGAAAGCATGAAGCCTACATGCTCATGGATGAAATGCCAGTCAATCTACCAAGTGAGATCATGAACATGCAAAGACATATACTACTATGCTATTGAGGTCCACAAATACCAAGGATGTAATAAAAAGCAAAGAAAACCCAACACAAAAGATGGATTTTCATGGGAAGACATGGGGATTTCAAGCATAAGGGACCCTCCATGATTTCTACAGCATGTTAAGCACAAAGCAAGCATAATGCACCGCAATTGAATCATTAATTGGGGAAAAAGAGTAAGAAATGAAGAAACCCCCAAATTTGAGAAAACTAGGGCACGGTTGGGGTTTTTCTCAAAATGGAGAAGTAAATCCTAGAAACTAGAAATAAATCACATAGAGAAGAACATCACAACCACATGAAATTCCTATTCTATGGAAAGAAACATGGAAAGGAAGCGAGATTTAAGACAACACATGAGTTCTACCCCCAAGTGAAAATTTTGAGAAAAGAGAAGGAAAACTTACTTGGAAGCGGAGGGGTTGAATCTTCTCGAAAAACGCCGGGTTGATGAGTGGAACCGCGAGTGGAAGCGTCAAGGAGACCTCCAAGATCGCCCGAGAGAGAGAGAGAGAGAGAGAGAGAGAGAGAGGGGGGGGAAATGAAAGAAATAAGAAAACAGAGCTTAAAGGGCCCTGTTCGAGTTTTCACTCGGCCAGGACTGGCGGGCCGACCGACGGGCCACCCTGCCCGCGGTGTCACCCCGATTGAGGCTTTGGACGCGGGTCGACTGCGGCCAACCTGCCCGTCGGTGCAACCCACCGGTTGAGGAAAATTGGGAAAAATGGGAATTTTTTTTATGTTATTTATTAATTAATATTATTAATATAATTATCATGATTATTGTTATTACTCTTGTAATTGCATGTTATGGGCAAGTGGGACCATTGACATGCTTGTTGAAGCACTAACCCTGTATTTTTGGAATCAAGTTGCGGTTAGTTGCAGACTATCATACGTTACCATACCCTGCGTGTTGGCATATAATTATGTGCCGATATGAATTCTATGGTGTTTAACCAATGTGATGTATGATATGTTCCAGGTACAGGGATACGATGGTACGTACTAGATCCGGTAGCAATGCCCGAGGTACCTCGCGTGGTCCTCGTCCAGTCGATCGACCACCGAATCCCAGGAGGTCCCGCTCTGTGGGGCAAACCTCACCTCCACCACCTCCAGAGACCCTTGGTCAGGGTGGGGCACATGGGGACCCACCTATGACTACACTCCCGGACCCTCCACCAGTTATTACTTCGGGGGATGTTGCTACCATAATTCAGCAGTCACAACAGGCTTTTCAGCAACAAATGCTTCAGCAACAGCAAGCATTTATGACTGCTATTCAGCAACAATTAGACCTTTCTCAATCAGGTCAACCTCCCCGGATACTTACTCCACAGGACCCGCCTGTAGGGTCTGGTACGGGGCCACAAGTGGGAGGTACACCTCCAAATCCACCATTTGGCATTCCTCCGTATGGGGTACCCCCTCCATACCATTACTACCTGACTTATGCTCCCAACTACCTATCGGTGAATAATACGTCAAAGGTAGTGGAGTCATTTAAGAGGAACTTACCACTCGTATTCTCTAAGGTGGGGAGTGATCCTCTGGAACCAGACCAGTGGATTCAAGAACTGGAGAAAATATTTGAGGTGATTGAGTGCACGGATGCATAGAAACTCATTTGTGTGGGGCTGCAACTCAAGAAGGAGGCCAACTCCTGGTGGCAAGCTTCTAAGCCCATATTGTTGGTTGCCCATCCAGAACCCACCTGGGAATAGTTCAAGGAGTTGTTCTTGGACAATCATTATCCACGCAGCTTCCGAGACCGCAAGGAGACTGAGTTTATGGCTTTAACTCAAGGAGGTAAGACTATCCTTGAGTACCAACAGCAATTTGAGAGCTTGTTCCATTTTGCCCCAAGGCATATGCGGACAGCTGAGGAGAAGGCTGCGAGATTTCTAAAAGGCCTAAAAGCATCCATTGGGTCTGTACTTGAGGTCTTGGATTTGACTGACTATGGCCAGATTGTGCAGAAGGCCAAGACCATGGAGGATAAGCAAAAGGGAGAATAGTCCCTCACCCCTGGACTGTGGAAGAGAACAAACCCATTTCCGGATATGGGTAACTCCTCCAAGGCATACCGCGGATCGTACAGTTCTGGGCCTATGTATAGGCAGCCCTATAGGCCATCTGGCTACCCTCCTAGACCAGCTGGTGGTTCGGGCTCCACATCCTTTCGCCCGAACACTAGTGCGGCACCTACAGTTCCAAGGCCGCCCCGACCTCCATCTTCAACGGGTCAAGTGCAGAGGGGCCCCACCCCAGTTCCGACATCTCAGATTCGTTGCTTTAACTGTCATTCATATGGGCACTATGCAAAAGACTGTCGGGTCAGACCAGCCTTGCCCTCCAGTCAGCCCTCGGCGTACTGACCTCCCTTAACTCGGGGAAGTCAACCGCAGGGGAGGATGTATGCTCTATCAGCTGAGGAAGCTGAGGCCAGTACAGAAGTAGTAGCAGGTACATTTAAATTAAGAATTTCCTTATGTTAAATATTGATGACCTGCTGAAATTATATGCATTGTTACACTAGGTGTCCTACCCATATCAGGCATACCAGCCTATATTTTATTCGATTCAGGAGCTACTCATTCATTCGCATCTAAGAGATTTACTGAGAAACTTGGGATGCCACCCAGGATCCTAGATCACGGAATGATTGTTAGTATGCCTACTGGTAAAGTTACACAGTTGAAGGAGGTGTATGGGCCGTGCCCAGTGGAAATTAGTGGGAAGAACTTTGATGCACAACTCATTAAGTTCAATATGCAGAATTTTGATGTTATATTAGGCATGGATTGGTTGTCGGCTCATCGAGCTAATGTGATGTGTGCTGAGAAGCTGATTAGGGTGACAGATGACGAAGGAAGAGAATTGGTATACCAAGCAGATAAAACGAAACGGGTGAGGAAGGTCCTTGTCTCCACCCTTCAAGCGGTAAAATTGTTAGAAGGTGGATGTCAGGGTTACTTAGCATCGGTATTTGATGTTGATGCAAGGATTACACCTCTAGAAGAGGTAACGGTGGTTAAAGAGTTTCCCGACGTCTTCCCAGATGATCTGATGCATTTACCACCTGATAGAGAGTTGGAGTTTGCTATAGATTTGACTCCTGGAGCAGCTCCAGTATCAAAGGCTCCATAAGGATGGCACCAGCTGAATTGAAGGAATTGCAGATGCAGTTGCAGGAACTATTGGAAAAGGGATTTATTCGCCCAAGTGTTTCACCTTGGGGTGCCCCAGTGTTGTTTGTCAAGAAGAAAGATGGCAGCTTGCGTATGTGCATCGATTACCGGGAATTAAATAAGCTAACCATTAAGAACCGGTATCCGTTGCCACGCATTGATGATTTATTTGACCAGTTGCAGGGTGCCCAAGTATTTTCAAAGATAGACCTTCGATCAGGCTATTATCAGCTCAAGATAAAGAGCAGCGATATACCCAAGACAGCATTTAGGACTCGGTATGGTCACTATGAGTTCCTAGTGTTATCTTTTGGGTTAACCAATGCACCGGCAGCATTCATGGATTTAATGAATCGAGTATTTCACGATGTACTCAATAAATGGGTAATTATCTTTATTGATGACATCTTGATCTACTCCAAGACAGAAGAGGAGCACACCCAACATTTGAGAATGGTGTTACAGAGGTTAAGAGAACAACGATTGTTTGCCAAATACAGCAAATATGAATTTTGGCTTGAGCAAGTTGGATTCCTGGGGCACGTAGTGTCTAAGGCCAGAATCGAGGTAGATCCTGATAAGGTGAAAGTAGTAGTAGAATGGGAAAGCCCCAAGAATGTCACTGAAATTAGAAGCTTCTTGGGTTTGGCTGGATATTACCGGCGCTTTATTGAGAATTTTGCCCGAATCTCAGCACCAATGACTAAATTAACCAAAAAGGGTGTGAAATTCGACTGGGTAGAGGAATGTGAGAAGATTTTCCATGAATTGAAGAAAAGGTTGGTGTCGGCCCCTGTGTTGACCATCCCTGAAGGTACAGGTGGAATGACAATCTACATTGATGCTTCCAAAGTTGGTTTGGATTGTGTTCTCATGCAACGCGGTAAGGTAATAGTGTATGCATCCCGACAACTAAAGGAGTATGAGAAGAACTACCCCACTCATGACTTGGAACTAGCCGCAGTCATTTTTACCCTTAAAATTTGGCGACATTATTTGTATGGGGAGAAGTGTGAAATATACAGTGATCACAAAAGCCTGAAGTACTTTTTCACCCAGAAGGATTTGAACATGAGGCAAAGTAGATGGCTTGAGCTCATGAAGGATTATGACTGCGACATTCAGTATCATCCCGGCAAGGCAAATGTAGTGGCAGATGCGTTGAGTCGGAAGGCACAGACTGTGTCACTCTCATGCTTAGCAATCAACCCATCACTTGTGCAGGAGGCGACACTAATGGATGAAGCTCTCTTATATGAAGGAGCAACCATAGAATTGGAACGTCAACCAGAAAACCGTAAATGGTTGACTGTATCCTTGACGGATCTACAGGTGCATCCGACTATTAGGTAAGAGGTAATAATGAAACAACCTTTGGATCCTGAATTGCAGCGGATCAGAGTTAAGGTTCAAGATCAAACAATGAACGACCCAGATTTTGTTTTAGCCAGTGATGGGGCATTGATGTTTCGAGGTAGATTGTGTGTACCCGATGATTTGGATATACAAGACAAGATAGTGCGAGAAGCACATAGCTCCGAGTACTCACTTCACCCAGGAAGTACCAAGATGTACAAAGACCTCAAACAAAATTACTGGTGGCCAAGCATGAAAGTCACAATAGCTCTGTATGTGGCGACTTGTCTCACATACCAAAAAGTAAAAGCTGCGAGGCATCGACCTTATGGTACTCTTCAGCCACTCCCAATACCAGAATGGAAGTGGGAGAGGATTACAATGGACTTCGTCACCGGACTACCATGTACACCTAAGGGAATGGACGCGATATGGGTGATTGTTGATCGGCTTACTAAGACTGCTCATTTCATTCCCATCAAGACCAAGTTCTCTATGGCCAAACTAGCACAACTTTACATGGACAACATAGTGCGCTTACATAGAGTGCCAGTGAGCATTGTATCAGATAGGGACCTAAGGTTCACTTCCAGTT
>NW_024870614.1:96352-112603 GCF_013358625.1 Macadamia integrifolia
GTCATTTACTTTTCTGTTGAGAGCCGGTGGTCGGCATGTTTTTACTTTTCCGAGTACTCACGGTGGGCCTTCTCCGACAGCCCTATGGGCGTATCGCGGGATGGAGTTCGTGGCTCGTACCTGGAGCATACGCGCACTGTGGTTGTAGTAGCACTAAACCAAAGACTTAGTAATGTTGCTTAGGTGGATGTGATTTAAAATGTATTGCATAGCATGTAGTGCATATGATTGTGTTTTGTTGTGTGGATTGCTGTGTGGTCCATCTTTCCACTTACTGAGCTAGTGAGCTCATCCCACATGTGCACCTCTTTTAGATGATTTTACAGGTCACCCATCTGAAGAGCACGGGGCGGGTCCCACAGTCGAGTTCCCTGAAGAGGACTGGTGGGCCCCTGAGGAGTTAGAGCACGACACTGATTGCTCGTGCGAGAGTTGTGCTGCGGGACCGCAGTTCTGATGCCGAGCTGAGCTCCATTTCTGATGCCGAGCTGATCTCCACTTTGATGCTGAGCCTCTACCTTGTGAAGCCGAGCTGGACTCAACCTTTAATACGAAGCTGAGCTCTATGTTCTGATACCGCGTCGAGCTGTATACTCTGATTTTGATGATTTCTTTTATGTACTTGATATGTGAATTGTACTTTTATTTTGTAAATATCATGCCTTCGGGCCCACATGTATATAACTATTGTATCACAATTCGGGCATCAAGTATTATGGGAATATTCACAGGTAAACCAAGTCTTCCGCTGATCTGATAAGCTTTTATTAGTTGTGTGTATGTTGTGGTTGAATACCGTATCAGATGATCCTGGCAGGTTTGGGTTAACCGGTGTTAACCCAGTCACTGGCCCGGTTCTGTGTGAATGGGGTGTGACAGTAATAACCACAGGGATAAACGCCATAGAGACGGCAGAGGCCACCATGAAAGAAGGGGACCAGCCCGCAGAGGCAATCAGTAACGACAAAGGGACCGGACACCTGAGGAAGCTGACCATCACCTCCGAGACGAAAATAAAAACCCAACTAGGGTTATAGCGACAATCTATGGAGGCTCAGTTGTTGGAGAAAGTTCATTCTTGGCCAGGAAAGCAAAAGACTATGCGAGAAGCGTGCATGTGGTTAAATGGTCGAACAAGAAGGCGAAGACGGGGACGGTTATTTCCTTCTCGGATGACTACCTAGAAGGGGAGCACACGCCACACGACGATGCCCTAGTAATCACCATGACCATATCCAATTGCAGAGTAAAAAGGATCTTAGTGGATAACGGCAGTTCAGCTGATATCCTGTTCCTTGAAGCTTTCCAGAAGATGGGCCTGAACGAGGGAAAGCTGAAGAAGGTCAAACACCCGTTACAAGGATTCTCTAATGCCTAGGTCAAAGTGGAAGGATCGATTTAGTTTCCAATAAGAGCCGGCACCGGAGACCTCCAAGTAACAATCATGATCAACTTCCTGGTAGTAGGCATTACTTCGACGTACAACGTCGTACTAAGGAGAGTTGGTTTAAGCCTGCTAAAGGCTGTCGTCTCCACTCCACACCTTAAGATGAAGTTTCCAACCAAGAACGGTATTGGTGAATGTCGAGGCGATCAAGAGGCATCTCGAAGGTGCTACGCCACCACCTTATGGGGAAAAGAAAAGGCAAGCGAGGCGCTCCCGATAGAAGATTTACGCGATGACACTAGTTATCAAAGGTTGGTGAAGGTGAATAAGATGTTCAAGGAGATGATTGAAAAAACCATGGAGGTATATGTGGATGACATGCTTGTGAAAAGCCTGAAGGCAGAACACCATATTCGAGACCTAGAAAATACGCTCCAAGTGCTGAGGCAGTATGGCATGAAGCTGAACCCGACAAAGTATGCATTCGGAGTAGCATCAGGAAAGTTCCTCGGCTTTATTGTCTCGGAGAGAGGCATTGAAGTCAATCCGGTGAAAATACAGGCCATCCAAGATATGAGGTCACCACAGAATATGAAGCAAGTCCAGGAGCTAATAGGTAGAGTCGCTGCCCTAGGACAGTTCATATATCGGTCGGCTGACAAGTGCCTCCCTTTCTTCAAAGCCTTGAAGGGATCCAAAAAGTTTGAATGGACAAAGGAATGCAAAAAGTCCTTCAAACAACTGAAGGAGTACTTGGCCGTACCCCCACTTCTGACGAAGCCAAATACGGGGGATACCTTGCAGTTATACCTAGCTGTATCAATAGTGGCAGTAAGTGCGGTACTAATAAAGGAAGAAGGAAGACAACAGCGACCAATATATTACATCAGCCGAACGCTTTTGGATGCAGAAACGAGATACGGAAGAGTGGAAAAAGTAACATACACCCTGGTGATAGCGGCAAGAAAGCTGAGGCCCTATTTTTAGCAGCACACGGTGTGTGTGCTCACGGACCAACCACTGAAGAAGATACTACAGAAGCTAGATATGTCCGACCGCCTAGTAAATTGGGCCATAGAATTGGGAGGATTCGATATCCAGTACAATCCGAGAACCGTAATAAAAGCACAGGATCTAGCGGACTTC
This sequence comes from Macadamia integrifolia, assembly GCF_013358625.1. Classification (NCBI taxonomy): domain Eukaryota; kingdom Viridiplantae; phylum Streptophyta; class Magnoliopsida; order Proteales; family Proteaceae; genus Macadamia; species Macadamia integrifolia. The sequence continues at coordinate 98,886 of NW_024870614.1, forward strand.
ATAGCTGAGACAACACTCCTAGATGAACCCAGGAGTCTGTCGAAGCTCGGGCGAAAAAGACTTGGGCATTGTACCTGGATGGTGCATCCAACAGCGCGAAAAGCGACGTTGGGATCATACTTGTTAGCCTAAAGGATTCAAAATTGAGTATGCAATACGGTTCAACTTCGATACCTCCAACAATGAAGTTGAGTACAAAGCCCTAATAGTTGGAATAAATCTGGCGTAGGCCTTGATGGTACAGGAGTTAGTAGTGCACAGTGACTCACAGCTCGTGGTGTAATATGTGAATGGGGACTATGAAGCCAAGGAACAAATGATGGACGAATACTTGAAGATAGTGCGAGAGAAAGTAACAGCCTTCAAGGAGTTCGAGGTAAGGCAGGTGCCACAGGCGGAAAATGCCAGTGCAAACGCGCTGTCACAATTGACCACCTCCGACTTCACAGACCTTGGGCGATTGGTGTACTTTGAAGTATTATCCCATTCAAGCACCGAAGAACCCCGGGAGGTATTACCCGTAGGCGAATACGGCCCTAGCTGAATGGATTCCATAATCGAATACCTAAAGAAAGGAACATTCCCCGAGAACAGGGACGAGGCAAGGAAGGTACGAATGTGGTCAGCATACTTCCTTTTGAAGGACGAGACGCTGTACAAAATAGGGTTCACCACGTCGTACCTCAAGTGCCTGAACCCTGTCGATGGTGAGTACGCACTCTGAGAAGTGCAGAAGGGATATGCGGCCAACACCTAGGAGCCCGAGCCTTGGCTCATAAAGTGCTGTGACAGGGCTTATTTTGGCCGACAATGAGGAAGGACATGGAATTGTTCATCAGGAAGTGCATGACCTATCAGCTGTTCACCCCCATCCCCAGGCAGCACTCTACCGAGCTCTCATCCCTATCAAGCCCAATACCATTCTCCATGTGGAGAATGGACATCTTGGGCCCGTTCCCCCTGGCCACGAGACAAAGAAAGTTTGTAGTAGTGGCGGTAGACTACTTCACGAAATGGGCAGAGGCTGAAGCACTGGAGACAATATCCGAAAAGAATGTAAGGGACTTCTTCCAGAGAGCGGTAGTCTATAGATTTAGAATCCCTCGGGTGGTGGTAACAAATAATGGAACTCAGTTTGCCAACCCGATTTTTGACTTGTTTTGTGATGCCCTCGGCATTGACCATAGAAAAAATCTGTCAGTTATCCATCGACCAACGGACTGACAGAGGTAACCAACCGTACCCTGCTTCAAGGAATAAAGAAGAGACTGGATGATGCCAAAGGGTTATGGGCAGAAGAGTTGTACAACATCCTCTAGGCTTATCGCACGATTAAGAGGTCAACCACTGGAGAAACACCCTTTATTTTAACTTATGGCACCGAAGCTGTACTCCCGGTGGAGTTAGGAGCCATAACCCACCGGATTCAGTACTACAATGAAGAAGAAAACGATAAAAGACTCTAAGCTAATTTAGACCTCTTGACTGTAGTTAGAGATACCACGCAAGAAAGGATCGCCGCCTACCAACAGAGGGTTGCGAGGCACTATAACTCCAAAGTCTGAAAGAACGAGTTCAAAATGGGTGACCTCGTCCTCAGAAGGGTAGAAGTATCAGACCCGAGGCATCAAGGAAAGCTAGCTCCAAATTGGGAAGGTTCTTACAGAGTCTCAAGGATAATACGACTAGGGTCATATCAACCGGAGACTACGAGGGGAGAAAAGGTACCCCGATCATAGAACTCGAAGAACTTGAGGAAATTCTACCAATAGAACATTGACATTTACATTTACATTTCATTATTTTTTCCTAAGCACTTCCAAGTTGTAACTCTCCATCCAAAACACTCCGAAGGATTTTCATCTCGTAAATATATGAGCTGGCTTACGGCTATCGCTTCCCGATGGTTGCAAATATAAGGCACTCCCTTCGGTCTGGCGCTCTAGCCGAAACCAAGAAAACATGATAGAAAGAATAACCTTGGTTGGGAGCTCAAGCCAAGGCAGAGCAGACCTGACTAGACAACTTAGATAGGACCCTAGTTGGCAGCTAACAACAGGTAGGTGTTATGAAGGAAGCACCTGTGATGAGGGAAGACACTCGAGGTTTGTGGGAACCTCGGCCTTTATTCTCCCACCATCGGACCAATGGCTCAACAGGACCGAACCTTGTGAAAAATGTTAGCTCCCATAGCCACTCAAATAAGAGCTTCGGCCTTCATACCTCCACCCGCAGGCCGTAAAGCTAAAACACCCCATCGGATTCAATATCGATTTTTGGGATTATAAAAAAGAACTTGAATGAGAGCTTCGATCTTCATACCTTACCTGTAGGCCAAAGATCTGGAAAATCCCTTCGAATTCGGAATCGATCTTTAAGATTGTAAAAAAAAAAAAGGTAAGTCGGGAAGACAACATAAAAAAGAGGGAGAATTTCATTCATGAAGCCCAAAGGCCAAAATTACATGAAGCCCAAAGGACAAAATTATAAAAAAAAAAAAAAAACCAAAGGCTAAGTTACAAAATGGCCTCCTGGAGCATCTACTAGAGGGATGGCCTCACCCCTGGCATTGTCAGCAGCGTTTGCATTGGAGTCTCCTCTCCAAGAAGTAAGAGGGACCTCACGAGAAGCATGGGCCCCCTCTCCCTCATTGTCGTTGTCTTCACCATCTGCGACATCGGTGGTAGTAGGAGCTGTATCGGTGTCCTTGAAGATAAGGCCACTCCCCTCGAAGGACACCTCGAGATGATGTTCGAGGACCCAGTCTTGAACATCGGTGGCACCCATGATGAATCCGGGGGCGATGGCATGCTTTACCAACTCCCTAAAGTCCTCAGAGGACTTGTAGCTCTTGATGGCTCAGGTTTCGACCTCCCTCAACTTCATGACCATCTATGCCTCCAGCTCTCGGATCGCTCTCCTGCTATGCGCAGAGGAAGTTGGCCTCCAGATGCTCCACTTTCTCAAGGAGGACTGTGAGCTCCTTGTCGAAGGCTGACTATTCACGCTCGGACTCCTTGAGGTCCCTAGCCCGGGCTTCGGTCCGAACAGTCAGCTGGCCGACTTGGTTCTGAGCCTGAAAGAGATCAACAGTAAAAAAAAAAAAAAGGAAAAATTTTCTGAAGGCCGAAGACCGAAGATTACCGCTGCCATAAACATGCAAGTGCTTGTTATCATTGCCTTGGTCCCTTGGCTTTGGGCCTCGATCACGTCTCCTGGAAGGCTCCTCTTCTGGATGAGCTCTCGGGCAACCTGCTCGATGGTTAGCGTCTCGCCCTCCTTAATGGACCACCGAGGGACGAACCCAACTTCAGCCCGAGAATGACTGCCTCTCGTACTTTGAAAGTTGGCACCAGAGGAAGAGGCCCTCGGAGGAGATGCACCGCGGCATGGGGCCTCAAGAGCCTGAACTGCCTCGGCGGTAGGGCCTTCGAATCTAGGCTTCTTCCTTGGGAGTGCCTGGGAAGTCAAAGCCCCTCTTTTCTTGCCTTTCAGCTGCTTTTGCTGGGCGTCTCAGGTCCTGGCCTCCTTCAGCTGAGCCTGCCTCTCGGTTGTGGCCGCTCTTGCTTCTGCTCTCGAAATTTACACTACAGAAAAGAGGATAAAGATCAATACGAGAATGCTAAATCCGAAACAAAAGCAATTGCAAACCTAGGACTCACCCGGGCTAAGCCCGAACTGGAACAGGAAGGCATTTGACTGGAGGCTACTGGACTCGACAGGTCGACAGAGGGTCTTGTCCTTAGCCATCGACAGTGACTCTACATCTTCTCCAAAGAGGGTAGGTGCAGAGTTCACGTCCTTCAGGTCTGGGATGTCCCAAGTATTACCGAAGGGGAACCCTTCAGACACCCTCACGAAAAAGAACTTCAACTTCCAACCGTGTATCGAGGTTGGGTATCGGTTCAGAAATTGGAGGTCTTTCCTAGGGCAGAAGTAATACCATCCCGAGTCCCCCTTGCTGGAATCGAGAGATAAACAGTTGAGGAAGAGTGGAAGGGAGAGAGGTCTCCCCATCCGAGAGAAGAAGACAATGAAACTCAGGACTTGCCGCCACCCGTTCGGGGTTAGCTGGGCTGGAGAGATGCCATAGTGGCGGAACACTTGGCAGAAGAAAGGGTGAAGGGGGAGTCAAAGCATAGCCTTGAAGGCATCCCGATAGAAGCAAAGCTCGTCACGATTTTGGTAGCTTGCTCTATCTTCGGGCCTCAGTACCCGAAGGATGAACTTGTTCGGTATGCCACATGACACATGGAGCTCCATCAACTCCTCTTCGGTCATGGTCGAAACTATATTCCTGGATTCGACCTCCAGGGACTCATTTGCCTGGGCCCTGGAGTCGAGAAGCCCCTCCCTAATACCTTCACCGCTCATATCACTGGCAGTAGAGGATGAGGAGACATCTAAAGATGTAGATGTGGAGGAAGAATTCGAGGACATCCCTCGGACCTAATCGGGACTATGACACCTAGAGACCGCACCCTTGGATGACGAGGGGTCACTACTTAAAGAGCTGGACATGACTTACTTCTAAATGACTAGCCGAACCAAAAGTCAGAGGAAATTAAGGACGAAGGACGAATGGTTAGAGAAATGAGTAGAAGATGACAAAATGAGAGAGTGTGACACTATTTGTAGGTAACAGTGCATCGATACGACTCCCCAGCATCATTAAATGCAGTACACGTCATCTACGTGCGATTCTCAAAATACACTCTAGTAAAGCGCATGAGCTTATCACCGCGCCTGGACTCGCACTGACCTAACCAGAGGTTACAATCTCAGTTGGGATCTCGTGCTAAGGCCGAGTGAACCTAACCAAAGGTCACAACCTAGGAAGGGTGCTCAGGTGAAGGCCGAGTAGACCTGATCGAAGGTAAAAATCTCGATTGGGAGTTCAGGAAAAGGCCTAGTGGACCTGACCGAAGGTCACTACCTCGGTAGGGGGCTCATGCCAAGGCAGAGTGGACCTGACCGAAGGTCACTACCACGGTAGGGGGCTCAGGAAAAGGCTGAGTGGTCCTGATCGAAGGTCGTAACCTTGGTACGGAGCTTAAGCAAAGGCTGAGTGGACCTGACCAAAGGTCACTACCTCGGTACAGAGCTCAGGCAAAGGCCGAGTGGACCTTACCGAAGGTCACAACCTCGGTAGGGGGCTCAGGCAAAGGCCGAGTGGATCTATCCGAAGGTCACTACCTTAGTGGGGGGCTCATGCCAAGGCCGAGTGAACCTAACCAAAGGTCACAATCTCGGTTGGGAGCTCGTGCCAAAGTTAAGTGAACCTGACCGAAGGTCGAAACCTTGGTTGGTGTCTCAGTTTAGAACCGAAAATAACCAACTGAAGGCCATTTTTTTCAGGATGAATGTCGAAACTGAAGACCGAAGGGGCACTCAAGATAAATTAGATGGTTACTCCTACTGAATGAGCCTCCTAGTGGAAGTAAGGGGGCTGCTGATACGGCAGAATTTGTCACCGAATAAAGCGAGGACACGTGGCAACCGAGGGAGGGACAAGTGTCACCCATCCGATAGAGGCCGCAAGGCTCCAAACCACGTGAAGGGAAGGTTCCAGAAGGGGCAAGGCTCCAAACCACATGAGGGGAAGATTCTCAAAGGGGGTTTTTGAAACCCTAGGCCCAGCAACCCTATAAGAGGAAACCGAAAAGGGACCCAGGTGAGGTACGCCAACACCCACCATTACTCCTGTGAATGCACTGTTCTGCCGGTCACTATCTTAGGCATCAGAGGACTAATCCCGGAGATACCTCTGGGCCTCTGCCTTCTGTGCTTGTGCAGGATTAGCTCATAGGGGATATCGACAGTAACACCATGTGAACTTTTTTTCTAACTCTATGATTTGGGGGTTTTCTATTTTTTTTACTTGGTTTTTTATCCAAAAGTTGCTGGAGAATTCATTCATAATAGTGAGGGGTATCTTCTCAATCACAGTTTTATGTTGGGGGGGGGTTTATTTTTCTCATGTGACTACTTCTCATACCTTAAAACTTTTATTTAGACATTATTTGATTCTCACTGTAGTAATGTGAAGTGCTCATGCTTAACTTTAATTAAAATTCTCATGATTCACTCCACTCATAGATGGATTATGAGTTGGTTAAGGAAACTTTGCTTCTTTCTCATGGCATATTCAAGGGACTACCATATACTTCCAAAGTTTCCTTTGTTTCTCTCTTAGATATTTAATTTAAGGAGGAAAAAAATGTTTTGGCATCTTCTAATGCTGTGTTTGGTGGTGGGTGTGAATAGACGATCCCTTTGTACAATTTATATTTTATACTCACTTGCGCTTATCCGTTTGTGGTAGAAATTTTACTTTGATCAGCTGATTTTGTTCTTCCACACCATGAACAAAAGAGTTCCAGTGGAATTACACGAGTCTCATAACTTTATCTTTGGACTCTCTTTCATTAAACTCTTCTTTTACTTTGGGGCTTGCTACCTAATATGAAGGACAGACTTATTATGTGTATGAGTTTGTTCAAATTTAGAAACATGACCTACCCAGGAAGATGCTACAAATATTTATAAATTTTAAACTAGTTGAAGATTTCTATGAGTTTTTTCGTTACGTATATGAGTTAGTCATAAAATTTATTTGCCGTGACTTCTTGTGCTTTTATGTTACGCCATTTTTTTATTTATTAGAATTAGGGGTGCAAGTTTGGCCCTGAAGGCCCAGACCTGCCCTTGGCCAGCCCTGATCCCGAACAAGTACCGGCCCTAAAATTTCTGACCCTGAGTCAAGGTGTCACACCCCATTCACACAGAACCGGACCGGTGATCGGGTTAACTCCGGTTAACCCAAACCTACCAGGATCATCTGATACAATACCCAACCACAGCATACACACATCTAAGATAAATGTTCAAAAGTTCAGCGGAAGACTTAATTTACCTGTAAATATCCCCAATATACTTGATACCCAAATTGTAGTATATAGATAAATACATGTGGGCCCACAGGTATGATATTTCCGCAGGTATGATATTTACACAAAAGAATAACAATTCACGTATCAAATACACAAAAAGGGGTCATCAAAGGAATCAAAAAGTAAAACTCCGTACGGCCTCAATACTGCGGTCCCACAGTACAGCCCTCGCACGTGCAATTCATGCCGTGCTCATACTCCTCGGGGACCCACCAATCCTCATCAGGAAACTCAACTGTTGGGCCTAACCCTTGATCCTCAGGCTGGTGACCTGCAAAATCATCTAAAAGAAGTGCGCACATAGGATGAGCTCACTAGCTCAGTAAGTGAAAAGAAGGACCACACAACAATCCACACAACAATCACATCCATATGCACTATATGCTATGCAATTCATTTTAAATCTCATCCACCTAAACAACATTATTAAGTCTTTGGTTTGGTGCTACTACAACCACAGTGCGCGTATGCCCCGGGTACGAGCCGCGAACTCTATCCCGCGATACACTCATAGGGTTGTGGGAGAAGGCCCACCGTGAGTACTCGGAAAAGTAAAGCATACCGACTACCGGCTCTCAACATAAAAGTAAATGATAAAAAAGTAAAGGTGCTGACCCCAGCAATTTAAAAGTAATACAATTGGCCCTCTTGAATATACCACTGAGGTTGTCGACTGTCCTAATGACCAGTCGGGCGTATGTCTAACCGCCACAGTGACTCGACAACCGCGACCACTGCTTCCCCCCAAGTGATAACCCAACACCTCAACCCCTATTGGGAAGGGTCGTAGCATAGGAAGATGATAATCCTAAACCGCATGCTCCTATATGACATAGTATGATTGCATAGTGCCACCGCGTCCCATTCCATGGGCCACCAATGCACTCGTTTCCAAGTTGACTATGGCATCTAGTCTAATAATGCATCATGCATAGTGATTTCATCATTCATCACATAAGCACATCAATCATTTAGCATTGAGAATGTAAAACACAACACACATGTCATAATCATATGAGGATGACTAAGCTACACAAAATTTACATGATGACATGACTAGTCTAGATACAATTGAATGATACCAAACAAGCCTTAAAATAAAGTCAAACGTCTTCTCCCCACTTACAATGTTGTGTACAAAGAATCACGCCCGGTAGGGGTGAGATTCGGCGCGAGAAACGTAAATTTTTGTAAACCTATCATAAGTGAAGGGGGTTAGCATTTCACCACCTTGGGGTCAAAACTAACAAGATTTGATAGTTAAATCATGTTTAGAATCATAAAATAAAGTTGGACGTCCGTTTTGGGTCCATTCAGACACAAAAATCACGTTGGGGGCCTCTCGGGTGGGTCAGACAGCCCACCTGTCACGGCCCACCGGTGTTCTTAGGTGGGCCATTCGGCCCACCAATCCCGGCCCACCGATCTTCTCAGGAAAACTATTTGGCCAGTCAGTCCCGGCCCATCAGTGGGAACCGAGGGCCTGCCTTCTCAGGCGGGTTGTTCGGCCTATCGGTCCCGACCCACCTAAGAGGGCGAAAAAATACCTTTTTCCTTGAAACTTTTCCCAACCTTTGAGAAATCAAATGGGGCTTTTTCAATCACATTTTCACACATTCAAGATCTTATAAGATGATTCTAACCAAGATCTAAGTTAGATTTAATGATTGAAAAACCATCTTACCTTCTTTGCTCAAGAACCCTTTCAAAACCCCAAAATCACTTCTTAGCTCAAGAAATCACCAATGCTTCACAATCCTGTAAACACTTCTTCAAATCCTTCAAAATCAACACATAGACCATCTATTAAACCTTAGATTCATCATCTCAAGTGGGATTTACAAGATCTCAAGGAACTCTACCCAAATCAAGGGTTTTATTTGGGTTTGGTGAAAGTTTAAGAAGCATAGCCTTTGCTTACCTCCAATCGTAGATCTCGTGTTGGGGATCACTCTTCTGGCGTCGGAATGAGAAGATCAAACCTTGGCACCGCTTAAATCCATTCCTTCCTCCTCTTCCTTCCCCTTTCTTCCCCTTTCTTCTTCTCCGTTCTCTTTTCTCCCTTCTTTTCTCTCCTCTTTACTCTTCTCACCAACTCTTTGGTGTAATGATGAGAAAATGAAAAACACAATAAATGTTATTTATACCTTTTTAAAATATCTATTAACCACATGGGTGGGTCACTCAGGTGGGCGGATGTGCCCACCTGTGACCAGCCACCTAAGGGCAGAAAATTGGCCCACAAGTGGGATTTTGACGGAATTCGACTCTCGGCATGTATCTCACTCTCGGCACAAGGTATATTATACGTATGTACTTTAGGATACGGTTACATACCAGCATTACCCATACATGACCTTATGATACGTGGATGTGCACGGCTTGGGTACACCCGTCTCCTCTGGCACTGACTCGGACTTGTCTGGCCAATCTTTGTTCAAAGTCACCCTTGCCGTCATGGTCCATAAGAAACTCGCCTTAACCCTCTTTGGTTCGGGTGCTGCATGGTTAAACCGGGTCAACCGTGCAATTAGACCAGGTTTAAAAAGTAGGGTATCACACAGGGTCAGGGTGGGTAAGGGTTGATGTTTTTGGCCCGCCCTGAACCCGGCCCTGATTTTTTTACCCTGACTTTTGGCCCTGGTTTTGGCCCTACTCTACCCTGATTTTTGCCCTTGATGTTGACCTTGGTTATGATCCTAGTTGTGACCCTAATTTTAACCTAATTTTATATATTATTTCACATTGAGTCATTGACACCTCAAAACTCCTAATATATCTTCTCACAATCTCATTGATCTCTCTTACCTTCTTTATCAATAAAAAAGATCTCTTTTCCTTTTCTACAAAAGAAAAATATATATATCTAAGGTCAAGGTCCCGGCCCTTGATGGCAAACTACGATCAAGATCAGGGTCATCTTGGCCCAACCCTAAAAAATAGGGCCAATCAAGGTGGGTAAGGGTTGGGCTAAACCCTGAAGGGTAGGGCCTGGGTTAAAGTTGTGCGGCCCTGAGTCAGGGTCAGGGCAGGTTTGGGCCCAATTAAGGGGACTAAGGGTTGGGCTAGGGTTTTAAGAAGCCCAGCCCAACCCGGCCCTGTTGCATCCCTAATTAGAATTATAATTTATTTCAGATGCATCATAGAAAGGAGGTTGGTATGAAAGGTGATGCAAAGGGTCTAAGACATACATCATATTGTTAGGCTAATGAAAGGATAAAATGACTAACCAATATTAGTGTTGATTTTTCACGCGAAGGGTACAAGTTGAAAACATCTTTCACGAAGGATAGTTGGGTCTACATCTTGAAAGAATATAACCAAGACTCAGGAATAAATGGTACACTTGGAAGTCATGTGGCAAACATGGGTATTCTTAAAATGTAAGACTAGCGGCTGTGGGTGGAATGCGGATCTAGAAATTGTTGATCCTCCTAATAGAGAGCATTGGAATGTTCATATAAAGGAAAGCTCCTCACCTAGTAAATCCAACTTTAATTTGTAGTTTGGAATCCTAAATAATTTTGAATAAACATTTTATGTCAAAATAAAATTACAGAAATATCTCCAAGGAAAGCACTTCGAGAATGCTTCTTTGAGAAATGAAGAAGAGTTATGTGAATTATTTCACATTGTTGTAGTTGATGAGGAAGTTAATGTTTGTAAAGTGAAGAAGAGTTATGTGAATTATTTCATGTGTTGTTGATGATGGGAAGCCACAATTTGTATAGTGAAGAAGATTTCTGAAAATGGTTCACTGAGTTGATAGTTGATTGTCTTGATTTACAAAACATTCACTGATTCAGTTCAGTTTGTTATCATGGAGATTGATTTCAAATGAGACTAGAAGACACGAAAAGAACCTTTGGTGTCTTCAGTTTTGAGGATAGGAAGGTTTATTGAATCACCCAAGGAGCCCCGGTTGTACAATGCACTGGATGCTCTGAGGGCTGGTCAGTTATGTTGTCAACCCTTAGAGCATCCAACGCATTGTACGACCAGGGCTCTTTCTTGGCTTATCAAATTAAACTTACAATCCTCAAAACTGAAGAGACCAAAGGTTCATTTCCCTAAATTATAATCAAACAGAACCATTGGGTTGCGTGGTTGAGAAGAGAGGCTGCGTTGTCTTGTAGTCTCATTTGAAATCAATCACCATGATAAATAAACTGAACCGAATCAATGAATGTGTAGCAAATCAAGACAATCAACTATCAAGTCAGTGATGTGATCGACAAGTTCACTCTATTATGCACGTAGGCATACCCAACCTATTTCTTATTCTACAATCTATTGTGTGTAATAAAGTTCTTTGTTATTTCAAATTCCAATAAATAATCTATTTCGTTACAAATTGTGCTATTATTGCTTACCTTTACCTTCTGCCTGCCATTCCTTCCAAATACTTCAAGTTACATAGATAACATCACCACCAATGAAAAGGAATATTATTTCCATACAATTTTCAGCCCATGAGAAGGTAAAGTGCAATTCCATCCATAAAGAAAATCGGGATAATTACATGATTACCCACTTTTGGGTTTCCCTTTACAAAATTACCCACAAAAAGTTTTGGTCAACAAAAATACCCAAAATTAGGTTTGGGTTTACAAAACTACCCAAAACAGTGATTTTCCTTCCTCTGCCTATTTGTTTTGTCATTTTTACCCCTGGCCAAGGTTGTAGCACAGCCTGATGGAGGCCGAGGTGGCAGCCCGACCTGATGGAAGCCAAGGTGATAGCGCGGCCAGATGGAGGCTAAGGTGATAGCCCGTGCTCCACCTCTGCCTCCGTAAAGTCATGCTCCAACTCGGCCTCCATCAGGCTGTGCTGCCACCTCGGCCTCCATCAGGCCGCGCTCCACCTCTGCCTTCGTAAAGCCGTGCTGAACCTAGGCCTCCATCAGGCCGTGCTCCACCTCAGCCTCCGTCAGGCCGCGCTATCACCTCGGCTTCCATCAGGCCGGGCTGCCACCTCGGCCTCCATCAGGCCGTGCTACAACCTTGGTCAGGGGTAAAAATGACAAAACAAATAGGCAGAGGAAGGAGAATCACTGTTTTGGGTAGTTTTGTAAACCCAAACCTAATTTTGGATATTTTTGTTGAACAAAACTTTTTGTGGCTAATTTTGTAAAGGAAAACCCAAAAGTGGGTAATCATGTAATTTTCCCAAGAAAATCACATGGTGCATGCATGATCAAACCAAACAATTACAAAGGCTTGAAGAGGGTTTACAGCCTAGACCCACTCGGCACAGCCCCTCTTAATTTCGATCATTGATTTAGTAATGGTGACCGATACTGATTCGATATCAATCTAGATAAGTGGTACAACCACTAACATAGTGACACATGGTTGCTGATAGGGGTGTCAATGGCCAGGTTGGGTTGGGTGTTTTGAAATCCCAACTTAGTCCTAAGGTCTCTTAACTCAACCTAAACCCAGTCCAGCCCTAGGTCGGGCTGGGTTATCTTAGCTCTGGCCAAACCCTGTCAGGCTTAGCCAACCCAACCAATAATGGATCCTGATTGGGCTGACTTAGCCCCACCCACCTCAACCCAATACTATAGGTTATTTTGTTGCTTGATCTTGATGCACTGTAGAGGCCAAAGACCAAGGTTTTCATATATATGTAAATTGTGAAAAACGAAAGACTTTTTGCAAACCTTTTATGGTAAGTATCTGATACGCTCAAACTAGCCGCCCAGTAAGGTGTGGACACATGGCACCCAAATATAAGAATATTAACGTATAGATACCCAGAATACCATGTATAACCACAACTTCGGATATCGGGAGAGGGAGGAGACTTGAGTCATTTTCAGGTGATAGAGACATACTAAGACTCTAACTACTTGAAGGGGAAAAGATACTCCAAAAGGGGGATATTCCCCACAGAGGTAAGAAGACGTGAAAGATGGAGTCCTCCAAAATCGCCCTAAGATCGTAAAAAAGGAGGAATGTATCCTGATAAGACTCAACAAAGAGGTAATCTTATAAGAAGGAGCCCAGAAGACCGAGCCAGGTAAATCAACACATTCATGCCATTTCTTTTCTAAAAAACTGTTGTGCGAGTCTCTAACTTGGGCATCGGAGGACTAACCCAGGAGCCACCTTCAGGCCTCTGCCTTCTGTGCTTGTGTAGGATCGACGCTCAACCTTCCACAGATTCTCGGCAGCAATAGTATCCATTTACAATTATTAACATATTTATGTTATTATGTACTTACTATGCAGGATTGAGTTCGACTGAGTTGAGACTTCAACCCAACCTAGCCTTAGGCCTGAAATTCTCAACCCTAAACCACCCTATGTGCTGAAATCTCAACCCAAACCCTGTTTGGGATCAGGGTGGGATAGGGCTCATTCGTAGTGACTGGGCTTTTTTTGACACCCCTAGTTGTTGATTCTAAAAAATATTAAAAAATTGGTGATAATCGGTGTCAGTCTCCACATTCGAATTGGCTGAGCTGGGCCGGATCTACACCTAATACGCCGAATTGAAGGTTAGGTCGGGTGAAATAAAATGTTAAATTTCAAATTTTCATAAATAAAATCCATGAAAATAAACAATGTCATCTACGCAGAATGGTGGCTACTTTTAGCATTTTCACCCAAACAGTCTGAATGTGAATGATATGTTGCAACACTTGGACTCCAAATAAGTTGCCACGGTTTAGGTATTTGGGTTCTTGTAAGAGAAGAATATTTAATGGGTTGTGAATGGAAGTTTTCCCTATATCTGAGCTAGATATGCGTTAATATA
>NW_024870614.1:112652-120503 GCF_013358625.1 Macadamia integrifolia
TTTAAAACCTTTTTTTTTTTTGAAAAAACAGCCCTTAAAAACCCAAAATTTAATTTTTAATTTATAAAAATCATAGTCCCAAATAAAAAAATTAATATTTAACTAATAAGACATGCATTGGTCCCCAATTTATGTGTATATATTGTCTTTTTTAGTTTAGTATTTTTCAAATCTAAACATCTAAAACCCGTAGTTTTTGTTTGTTTACCATTCTCATTTTTTACTATGCACTAATTCAAATATTATATTAATTTTTTATAGTTAGATCCCAAGGACAAATGAACTCATAATCTCTTAATTTTAAAGTGTTTCTTTTTTGCCAACCAAGCAACTCCCTTTGGGTTGATATCTATATATTCGCTGAATCCATATTTTATTTTTTCATTGAATTTTTAAAATTTTATTTATAGTTAATTAATTTTATTTAACTAAACTTACCATGCAAGCAAAAGACCTTAAATATTATCTATTCAACCTTGTTTAATCTGTCATCACATGTCAATATTTGTGCAAGAAACAACAACTGTCTAGTGTAGTTGGTTAGTTGAGTGCAAAAATCCCATGTTCACCAGGAGGTCTCGAGTTCGAGTCTCCTGGCTATTACCTACTTCTCTCCCTACCTATCAAAAAAAAAATATATATATATATATATATTTATGCAAGAAAACTGCTCCCTTTTAATAATTAATGTATTAATCTCCTGCTTTTATTCTGTCCAGTGCCCTTCCAGCCACCCCAAGCCCCCAAGAATGTCCATTACTTTAATAACTACAAAACAAATCTAATAAGTAGTCTATTAGTTGAAGCTTCAATATTTATCACCAGGAAATTAAGGGCCAATCGTTTTCAGCAGAAAATTCGGAGAAGCTTCATATATCTTGTACATTAGCAAATGATTTTAGGGTTTTTATGAAAAATAAATTGCACTCAACCTGAATTAAAATTTGGCATTTACTTTGATCGAAGGACACATGGAAAGACATGTAAGGAAGAGTACGTGGGAATAACAATTTAGAATACCTGTGCTACAATATATGCTTTTAATAAATTAATCAGACATTATTTAATGTTGTTGAGGTGTCACCTTTGGCTTGGTGGTAATTAAAGTCTCCAGATGTTGATATATTTTATTTTTTGGGTAGAAAGATGGATGTTGATATTAGCGGAGAATAATTAGCTCGGATAAAATCCAATCTCAGATTGAGGATTAGAGGCTTGATTAGGGGTTTCTCTTATAATATCAAGAAAGAGAAAAAAAAAAAATCTTTATTTGATGTTGAAACTTGAAAGTTGTAATATTTTACCGTCTATCCTATATCAATACAATAACGATAACAACAACAATAATTTAGTCTTATCTCAACTAAAAGAGATTGACAACATATGTCCGACAAAAACAAAAAGAAAAAAAATCAGAAATAAAGCTCACCCATCTCTCATCAATACCCTCCCCATCTCCACCATGTGGGAGCTTTCCATTTCTTCTTTATCATCGCAATACAGTTATTTGTATGGTCAAAGTCCAACCTCAAGCTGCCCAACCCCTTAATATTCACAAAGCTATGTGAAAGAGACAAAGGTATGTGAACTTTATAATCAAATTTTAATACTTTCAATGGTACATGCCTATATGCATATAATATTATCCTCCCCGGCCCGGGCTTGGGCTTTCACCTATTGTATTGGCCTTTGGACCTTCCATAGGTTTGGGTCAAATAGAAAAAAGTTCAAAGTTGTGAAAAATTATATCGGAAAAAGATCACTCTTTGATCACATGGGTATAATAAGGAGTAGGTTTTACTAGGTTTCCTAGGGGTGGTGGTATCATTTTGCCAACTTCAATATCTGATGTAAGATCCTTGTGGCCAAGAAGTATTCATTTACTTAAATGATATATTTGTTACAAATAATTATTAATTTAAAACGAAAGGAAAACCTACGATACTAATGTGTAGATTCTTGTGCGCGCCCTCCTAATCCCCCACGAATTTCACTCTTTTATCCTTAAATTTTTTTTACTAGATGAGTTAATACCCACCTCTTCATTGGTAGGAAATTACAAATTGACAATATGTGAACATGAATTTATATTCGACGGCCTTTGGGATATTGGTTGAGCCAACTCATGCTAGCCTAAGACTGATAGACAATATAAGAATATAATATTACCTATATACACCATTTTATGCCTTCGCTGATCACACTATAAGAAATGCTATTTTAGGCGATGACAACTAGTTATGAAAATCATTTTATTGTTGATCATGATTAGATTAAAAAATTTTGTTGAGTTGACTTGGAATTCTTAGTGGGATACCGGAAGAATTCTAAGTTGATAACTCTGTCTGTGAATTTTGAACTCTCAAGAAGTTCTGATTCCATTTAAGCTTAGTATTCTTATTAACTCCATTTGAAGGGATAGCAGTATGTCCTGTCGATTAACATGACCTTATAATTTTTTAATAGAAATAAAATAAATTAAATTAATTAATAAATAAATTTTGCCAAAATTGACAAATTTTTGTCCACTCCATAGATATAAATAAAATGTCAAATTCATCCATACCCAAGACAAATGGATCTCATGGACCACCACCAGTTTACAGGTATTATGAAGAAAAAAAAAGTAACGGATCCATACGCTGCTCACATGTAATGGCATCTTTCAAGCCAATGGTGTAAAAGAGTGGTGCTTTAAATTCATGTAAAAATAGTCGACATAGTCCAGAGTAGGGGTGTCAATTCGTGGCCCGAACTGACTAAATCGATCGGGATCGATTGTTTATAGACCGGCCCGGCCCAGACCGTTTATTAAACGTGTCGGGCTTGAGCCTGGCCCGTTTATAAACGGTCGGTCTTGGTTTTGCTACTTGGACTGTCGGGCGCCCGACCGAGACCAACCATTTAACACTTGACCGAGACCGGCCTATTGTGCACCGGCCTAGCCCGACCCTTTAATGATTGTAGAATACCTATTTTACCCCCCCAAATTAAAAAGTAAAAACATGTTCACATTTTAAATAATGGTTATATTTGGTATCATTTATTGATTAATTGTCATTTTTTTGGGCTTGTATGAGTGGGCCGGAATATAAGAGCACATTTTAAAGAGGGTCCGTTTAAAAACCGGTTAAAGTCAGTTTAACATTAAACATGTCCGTAGCCCGGTTAAGGCCCGACTAAAGCCCGATTAAGGTGGCCCGATTATAACCCGAGGCCGATCGACCGAATATAAAGCGTACCATGCCCTCAATAACGAAGCCCGATTAGTTAAATGGGCGAACATGGTATAGCCTTTAAAAGTTTTCAAGCCCGATTAAGCCCGATCGAAACCGAACCAACCCCGACCGGTTGACACCCCTAGTCCAGAGTGTCGAAAGAAAAGAGAATGTGAGAATGATGTACATTCTTTTCTTATCATTAATAAAAAATGAAAAAAATAATAATAAAAAAAAATCTTATGGATTTTGTGAATTATTGGGAACAGTTGCACGGGACACATGAATTTGAATGGTCCAATTGGGTATACGTTTCTTTCCCCTTTCTTTTCTTTATTTTTCCATTGATGGTGTCTCATATTCCCATGTAGGTCACTAGATATTGGATAATATCCATTTCTCTTTATGAGGTTTTAAGACTTTGTTTACTAGCTCTTCTTTCGATCATTTTAGATACCGATTGGATGTGCTTAAAACTCATATTGTGCACATCATAATTTTTTTTTTATTGGATAAGCTACAGAATCCTAGTTTTTCCCTCTGTTTATGTGATCAGGAGAATTTTGCCTTTCATTGTTTCAGAATGAGAAAGATAATAAAAGGTCATCTTAATTATTGCTTGATTTGAATTTTTTTTTTTAATAAAATTTTGTAATCATAGCTGTATAAGCTACTTAAATCTCTTTTTTTTTTTTTTTCACTAAATAATCTACTTAAAACTTTTACTATTAATTTTAAAACTTTTACTATTAATTATATTTTTCAGATATAATATTTATTTTATTCTTAAATAAAAAAGGGAGAAATAAAACTAGACACTTGTTTATGTCTATACCTTGACACAACTAGTCGAGAAAGAATGTGTTGCATCTGTCCTGTAGTGTGTTGAAGATGCTCCTACACACCTCCCATTGACCTGTAGGCTAGTGTGTACCTATGTCAACAGTGTAGTGTTCTATTCTCCCCTCAAAAAAAAATTTTGATTTAAAGGTAAAGTAAAATTTAGAATGTGTTGGAATTAACTACACTTTTTATGTGAGATAATAGTTACAAAATTTTCCAATTCGGTACTGATATGATTCCCACTTCCCTACCCATTTATTTCCCTTGCAACGAGATCAAGGTTGGTATAAAAACTTTCGGTAGAGAATGCTACCTGGTCATGTAACAACCCCAAATCGGGGTAAGATATGGATGTAGGCCCTCTCGGGCCACAGTTAAATAACGGTATAAAAATAGTTGATCATCTTAAAATCCTCAAAACATTGGTCAACTAATCATGGGCCTACCAAATACTATTCACGAGATCCATCGCGCTTCTGCTACGCACTCTGATCAATTTCATCAACTATATATAAAATCTATCAAACTCAAATATACAAATCAAATCTCCATAAATCAAATCATGCACATTATATATCCTGTGTACCAAATACAATAAAATACGTTTTATCCTCTAAAAATACATTTCCTCAATTCTCCTCAATTGACATTTCCTCTGTGCTAAGCTACACCTAATCTGTGAGATATGAAACTATAGTGTGGTGAACTAAAGGGAATTAGCTCAGTAAGATGGAACATGGCATAATCACACTTAATACAATAATACATTATTTATATAATCATATTTTTCTTATATATGTATTAAAATATCTTTCATAACATGTTAAAATCTCTTGTTCATATCACCTCACCGGGTAGTTTATTTACCTGTCTCAACTCCTCTTCCTTATCTTGCTTTTAAGCTCAAAGGATCTGGATAGTATCTTGACCTAGGATCTCACCTTCACGTTTCTTGGCGAACATGAAACTATGCTTAAAACATTTTTCATGAATGTGTTTTAAAACTGCTTTTCATATATGAAAATACATACATACATACTTAGAAAATCTCATGCATATCAAGTGAATCATGACATAGTCCACTTACTCTGGGTACAACTACATGTACGCAAACCTTTCCTAACCATTGCTTCATCATCCCACTTCCTGGCTCTCGGTCTCTCTTCCATCTCATTCGTATAACTTCATCTAACTTTTGTTTTTCCTTTCCTTTTGTTCATTCTTTTCTATAATTTCTTTCTTTCCTTTCTTTTTTATAGATCTTTCTTTTTCTCCGTTTACATTTCAATTAATGCATAACTAGTGGATTAAATTTATATGTAACTGAATGTTTTTTATTTTAATTAAACCCTACCTTCATCCTATCTCATTTTTTCTTGCATATTCTCTCTATCTCCTAAATTTTATGTTCCGTTAATCTATCATCATCATCATGATCATCAGTAGTAGTAGTAGTAGTAGTAGTAGTAGTAGTAATAATAGTAATAGTAGTAATAGTAGTATTTAATTTTTTTAAAACGTAGAGGGTCATCATTTTACTCAACCCTCCGTCCTTATATGTGTGTTTCTTTCCCTTCTTCTTATAGATCTTTCTTTTTCTCTGTTTGCATTTCAATTAATATATAACTAGTGGGTTAATTTCTATGTAATTGAATGTTTTTTATTTAATTAAACCCTACATTCATCATTTCTCATTCTCTCTCTTGCATACTCTTTCTTTCTCTTAAATTTTATCTTCCAATAATCTATTATTATTATTGCCACTACTATTATTACTACTGTTATTATTGTTGTTATCATTATTATTATTAGTAGTAGTATTTATTTGTTCTAAAACGTAAAAGATCCTCTTTTTACTCAACCCTCACACACATACACACACTTTTACCCTCTTTATTTATTTTATTTTTTTTAATTTAACATTAATTTGAAGAGGAGTTTCATATGCACACTCCCTCCATCCCTTGTCTTTACCTCCATCACACTTGTACACACATCACTCTCATCTCTTTCCTTTCTTTTATTTATTTTTTTGTTTGTTTATCAATAAATGAGAAAGGTGAGAGAATAGGTGGGTTCCACCTCACTTCTTCCTTCTCTTCTTTAATTTCAAAATCAATGTGAGGGAAAGCCTACTCACGTAACCCCTCTTCTTTTCATTTTTTTTTTTTTTCCTTCCTCATTTTCTCTTTAATTCATGGGGTAATTACATGGGATAATTTTGGGGTAAGATATTACAGGTCGTCTGGCCTCTGCTCCAATGAGAGTGCACATTTAAGCATCCAATAAAGAGCAACAAAGTGGTCATTTCGCCACCCCTATGTCTAGGTGCAAAATCGCACAACCGGGTAGCGTTCTTTGTAACACAAAAAAATATAAGTACCAGATGCGTTTGAGAGCTCTATGAAGTGTCTCACCAAAAATACGACAAGTACTAAGGTGTTTGGAAGATCAGTTAAGATGTGTAAAATTTAGTCACACATCGCTTAGGGGGGATTACTGAGCTAATTGATAACATCTAGCCTCTTTACATATGGTACAACACGTTTTAAAGCCTTGAGCCTATAGACCAAAATGGACAATATTATGCCAATGTTAATCGTTAAAATGATATCAGAGCATACTTCGACGCCGTGCTGAAAGGGGAGAAGATTGTAAAACCCAAGAATATAGCAAGTATCAGACCTACTTGAAAAATACATTCTAAAGTCTTGAGGGCCAAAGAGGACAATATTGTGTCAAGATTAATGAGGCCGTTATATTCTCTTTATTAAAACTTTAACTAAAAACATATAAATGAATTTCGTACAATGAAACCTAGCCTTGCATTGGTATTAATTCCTCATTACGGATAGCAATTTTAACCATTCTCAACTATGGTTTTGTAGGTACAACAGATGAAGCTGAAGCAAAGGCAATCCAACAAGAAATCAATGAAGTTGTAACGCATGGAATCAAATAAGTTGAATGCTGGACAGAAACTTTTGCACTTGATTACTGATCCCACAAATAATCCTTGGCCATGGGAAATCTATACCTCCCTCCAAGACATTAGTATCTCTATTATGTGTTTTGATAGTTTTTGCATTAGGAAGAAAGATCGGTCTATAATCTAATTGGCTCACTTCTTAGCCCATTAGGCTAGAAGGGAACGTGTAAAATTTCAAATTAACAATTTTTTTTGGTAAAAGTTTCTAACTGACAATTACAAAGTTAGCTGTCAGCGCCTTTTTAGGTATTAATCCCACTCATTTTCTTATTTGAGATCAAGTTTCTAAAGCTCGGGAATAATCATACCATTTCAAATCATTGTGTATTGGATATATCTATTTTTTTTTTCTTTTTTAAATCAACTTTTATTACAACTTTATCTTTAGACTATGAATGTGTATTGGGATCGGAAAGATCAGGATTGGGAATCAATCAAGAACAATAATATTTCAATTTGGCTGAATCTGACCGTTCTGTCCGTTTTTAAGAACCATGCTTGAGAGTCCAAAGTGATTTCAATTCTTTACGTAATTCTAAAAGCTAGCATTTAATGAAGTTTTTCTTTCTCTTTTATATATATATATATATATATATATATATATATATTGCATTTAGTTTTCAACGTTTCACCACAATTATGCATGTGATTTTTTTTTAAGGTGTGGGAAAAACTCATTTGAGCAGTAGCCAAATGATGAAATGACAGTACAATAGATAGTACAATATTTGGTAGTTTTTTTTGATAGAAAGTATTTGGATTAGTTTGTCAAAATCCAAACCTTTTTTTTTTTTTTTTTTT